>NW_027361981.1:2120000-2397500 GCF_039654945.1 Dendrobates tinctorius
CGGTATTTATGGTCACAGGAGTAGCCTTAGACAGCAGGACTACTCCGTCTAGACCTACCGTGGAAAATGTGTGCGTGGCGTCGCAACTGCGAACTCCAGGCAAGACTACAAACGCAGTGCGGCGATAACAGAGCCGCAGGCATGACGCCGCTATCACGCTGGCGCAATGCAGACGCTATGCTGCTGAGTTAGATGGAGCAAATGCGCGCTGGCGCTAGCGCTGCTACTGGCAGAACTCAAACACTCACACAGTCGTAGTATCATAGAATCATAGAATCGTAGAGTTGGAAGGGACCTCCTGGGCCATCTGGTCCAACCCCCTGCTCAAAGCAGGATTCGCTAAATCATCCCAGTCAGATGTCTGTCCAGCCTCTGTTTGAAGACTTCCATTGAAGGAGAACTCACCACTTCTCGTGGCAGCCTGTTCCACTCATTGATCACTCTAACTGTCAAAAAAAATTTTCTAATATCTAATCTGTGTCTCCTCCCATTCAGTTTCATCCCATTGCTTCTAGTCTTTCCTTGTGCAAATGAGAATAAAGTTGATCCTTCTACAATGTGACAGCCCTTTAGATATTTGTAGACAGCTATTAAGTCTCCTCTCAGTCTTCTCTTTTGCAAACTAAACATTCCCAAATCCTGCAACCTTTCCTCATAAGACAGGGTTTGCAGACCGGTCACCATTCTGGTCGCTCTTTTCTGAACTTGCTCCAGTTTGTTGATGTCTTTTTTAAAATGTGGTGCCCAAAACTGGACACAATATTCCAGATGAGGTCTGGAAGGGGTTTCAAATGAGTCATTCACCAGTCCAAGCATCCATCAACAAACATACAGCAGCAAGTATGAATATACTAGCGCGTGTCGGAACAGCCATGCGCGCTTTTTATAGCGAACGGGACCTTCCGGAAATCTCCAAGGCCCCAGGAGGAGCCAATGGGATTCGACACAGGACCTGAGCACCTGACCCCCGAACTCCAATGGGAGCTCATCCCATGAGCATGCTCAGATGAGGGAACAAAGGACTTAGCCTCTGGGGAGAGTTGCCACAGGGCAATCTACTCTGCAATCTCCTCTGCAGCAGGAAAAGCGCAGGAGACTGCAGAATGTGAGGGTCTAGATTTCGGCAAAGGAGAGGCAGAAATCCGATTCCTAACATTACCCCCCCTCCTAGGGCCCCCCTCCCTGAGCCTTCCGGACCATCAACCTGTGCCCTGTGGTGGCATAGGGCACAAACTCGCGGGCTTAAAGGTTAACCGGGACACCTGGACGGCATCAGTGGAGGCAAGGTCACCAGGTTTCAGAAGAGACACCTGGGAAATGGCGGGAGCAGCCGATGCAACAGAGCGTCGCCGTGAGTCGTCGACCATCGCCACCCTCTGCCTAGGAAGGCTAACCTGAGCACATGAGGTGCATGCCTGAATAAATCTTTTGATGTCCCGATCCCTGTGCGGCCACCAATACGCACCGGCTAATAGCTTTGTGGTTTGCATATAGCCCCGGTGGTTGTGCGCATTGGACGCATGTGCGCAGGCGAGAACCTGAGCCCTGAGGTGAGGAGGGACAAAGGTCTCGTCGACCGGTTCAGATTCCGAGCCTTGCTGGAAGCTGGCCTCTTGAGAAGCAGCACACACATGTGTTATGAATGAGTCACCGGAGGAGGAAAAAACAAAAATACAAGCTAAGTCCAGAAAATCGGAGAGGTTGGTAGCTAGCGGATTGCAGACCCCTGATCCTATTCACCACAACTAACAGTAGCCATGGGGGGTTCCTACGGTGCCCTAGACCCCTCGTCACAGCCGGAGAGCTAAATAAGCCTAAAGAAAGAAAGAGGAAATCTAAATTGCCCCAGAGCAAACCCCAAAGCAATAGACAGCCCCCAACATGTATTGTCGGTGAAAAACAGATGAAAACACAAACACAGACAGAAAGACAGGCTGAGCAAACGATGGGGCCCAACTAACTAGATAGGAAAGGACAGAAAAGATGCTGGCTGCAATCACGCAAAAAACCCTGCCAAAAATATTGTCCAACACATCTGATAGAAAAGGCCCTGAAGTCACTAGACTTCAAAATCACTATATCAGCACTCAGGTATATTCTGAAGACAGAGCAAAGAGATCAACTGATCAGAGACAAAAATGGAGTTCAGCCCGTCCCAACCAGGGCAGGCTAAACACAAACACTAAGTAAACAGACAAAATCTCATGGAAAAATAGCAGAGCAAAAACTTAGCTTTTAGTAGACAGGAGCTAAACTGGATGCCAGAGCTCAGAGCAGAAAGGATCACCAGCAACCCAGCAGGGCGTTGACTGCCTTATATCCACTCAGAAATTCCGGATGTCCAATCACACTCCACCTGTTCAGATGACAGGTTCTTCCCATCCAGATCAATTTCACTACCTCCTTTCACCAGCAGAGGGAGTTCATCAGACATCAGAGGTGAAGGAGAAAATGAACTCATAACAGTACCTCCCCCTTGAGGAGGGGTCACCGAACCCTCATCCACGCCACCAGGGCAATCAGGATGGGCCCGATGAAAAGCACGAACCAATCGTTCGGCATGAATATCGGATGCAGAGACCCAAGAATTATTCTCCTGGCCATAACCCTTCCATTTAACCAATTACTGGAGTCTCCGTCTAGCCAGACGAGAGTCCAGTATCTTCTCAACCTCATATTCCACATTAACTTCAACCAATACAGGGTCAGGAGGTGCCACCACAGGAACTACTGGCTCAGCAAACCTCTTTAACAGAGACTTATGAAACACGTTATGGATCTTGAATGTAATAGGAAGAGCCAATCGAAACGAGACTGGATTAAGAATCTCCAAAATCTTGTAAGGTCCAATAAATCTAGGTTTAACCTTTGGAGAAGCCACCTTCATAGAGATATTCTTTGATGATAACCAAACCTTATCACCCACCTTAAACCGGGGACCAATGGTCCTATGCCGGTTGGAAAATCGCTGGGCCTTTTCCTGGGAGAGAGACAACTTATCCACCACTTGGTCCCTGATCTGGTGCATTCTCTCCACCACAGTGTCAACACCTGGGCAAGCAGAAGACTCCACCTGCCCTGAAGAGAATCGAGGATGAAACCCAAAGTTGCAAAAAAAGGTGACATCAAAGTGGCAGAACTAGCTCTATTATTTAAAGCAAATTCAGCCAAGGGCAAAAATGAAACCCAATCATCCTGATCAGCAGAAATAAAACATCTCAAATACGACTCCAAAGTCTGGTTTGTTCTCTCCGTCTGCCCATTGGTCTGAGGATGATGGCAAGTTCGGGAGTGGTACAAGATGGACCATCTTAGAGAATCTATGACAAATCACCCAAATAACAGTCATTCTCTGAGAGACAGGCATATCAGAGATAAAATCCATTGAAATATGGGTCCATGGCCTCCTGGGCACCGACAAAGGCATCAACAACCCACTAGAGCGAGAACAAGGTTTAGTCCCACAGGACTGCACAAAATTCCTGACATCACGAGACAAGGCGGGCCACCAAAAAGACCGACTCACCAAATCTCTAGTACCAAAAATACCTGGATGACCAGCCAATGCGGAGCAATGAACTTCAGACATTACTCTCTTCCTCCACTGGTCAGGAACATACAATTTTCCAATGGGACAACGCTCAGTTTGTCCTCCTGAAACTCTTCCAGAGCACGTCTCAAATCGGGCGAGATGGCAGAAAGAACTACCCGCTCACCTAAGATGGTAGCAGGCTTGGTCACAATAAGAGAATCAGCAAAGAAACTCCTAGAGAGGGCGTCTGCCTTGACATTCTTAGTGCCCGGAAGAAAAGAGACCACAAAATCAAAACGTGTGAAAAACAAGGCCCACCTAGCCTGTCTAGGATTCAAGCGTTTGGCCGACCCCAGGTAAATCAAATTCTTGTGGTCAGTAAGGACCACGACTTGATGCTTAGCTCCCTCCAACCAATGTCTCCACTCCTCAAATGCCCATTTCATGGCTAACAGTTCCCAATTCCCCACATCATAGTTACGTTCGGATGGGGAGAACTTTCGGGAAAAGAAAGCACAGGGATTCATTTTAGATGTTACAGGATCTTTTGGGGACAAAACAGCTCCTGCACCAATCTCAGAAGCGTCCACCTCTACCTGAAACGGGAGTGAGACATGAGGTTGCCGCAAGACCGGAGCAGAAGTGAACCTTCGCTTCAGCTCCTGAAAGGAAGAAACAGCCTCCAGGGACCAATTCAGCACATCAGCACCCTTCTTAGTCAAATCAGTCAATGGTTTGGCAATACCAGAAAAATTAGCTATGAATTTACGATAAAAATTAGCAAAACCCAAAAACTTCTGGAGGGCCTTCAAAGAAGTGGGCTGAACCCAATCATAAATGGCCTGTACCTTGCCCGGGTCCATTTCAATAGTTGACGGAGACAAAATAAATCCCAAAAATGAAATCCTCTGTACCCCAAAAAGGCATTTCGATCCCTTGACATACAGGGAATTCTCCCTCAAAATCCGGAACACAGTCCGAACATGTTCCACATGAGAGTCCCAATCCCTGGAAAAGATCAAAATATCATCCAGATAGATGATCAAAAATTTATCCACAAAGTCTCGGAAAATATCATTCATGAAGCACTGGAAGACAGAAGGGGCATTAGTGAGCCCAAAAGGCATCACCAGGTACTCAAAATGTCCCTCCGGAGTATTAAACGCCGTCTTCCATTCATCCCCATGCTTAATGCAAATAAGATTATACGCGCCCCTGAGGTCAAGCTTGGTAAACCAGCAAGCACCTTTAACTCTGGAGAATAGATCAGAAATCAGGGGTAACGGATACTGATATTTAACAGTAATTTTGTTGAGGGAACGATAGTCAATACAAGGCCTTAATGAACCATCTTTCTTGGCCACGAAAAAAACCCCAGCACCTAAGGGTGAAGAGGATGGTCTAATATTACCCTTCTCCAACGACTCCTTAATATAGGATCGCATAGCCTCGTGCTCGGGTACAGATAAATTGAAAAGTCGACCCTTGGGAAATTTACACCCAGGGCTCATCTCAATTGCACAGTCATAACTCCTATGAGGAGGCAAAGACGCAGACTCATTCTCACTAAATACATCATAAAAATCAGCCAAATAGTCAGGAACATCATGCGACTGGGGAGAGGTGGAGAAAACAGGAGCGTCACTAAGGGCACACCGACAACCCCAGCTCACCACAGACAAAGATTTCCAATCCAAAACTGGATTATGGATTTGTAACCAAGGAAACCCCAGAACAATGGTATCATGCAAATTATGCAACACCAAAAATCTGCAATTTTCTTGATGGTCTGGGGCGACCCGCATTACCACCTGGGTCCAAAACTGATGTTTATTCTTCGCCAAAGGAGTAGCATCAATACCCCTCAAAGGGATAGGCGTCCGCAGAGGTGTCATAGGAAACCCACAACGTTTAGCAAAATCCAAGTCCATCAGGTTCAGACCTGCTCCCGAATCCACAAAAGCCTTAGCGGAAAATGTGGACAGGGAGCAGATCAGAGTAATTGCCAGAAGAAACTTAGGTTGAACACCACCCACAGCAAATGTGTGTGCAAAATGTTTCTCTCGTTTAGGGCAGACAGAAATAATATGAGAGGCATCTCCACAAAAAAAACACAGCTTATTACGCCTTCTGAACTCCTGACGTTGCGCCCTAGACAAAACTCTATCACAATGCATAGGTTCAGACATTTGTTCAACAGGTGGCAACACCTCTTGTGCAGTTTTGCATTCACGCAAACGCCGATCAACCTGAATGGCTAATGACATAGAATCGTCAAGACCAGAGGGAACAGGAAATCCCACCATAGTATCTTTTACGGTTTCTGACAAACCCTTCCGAAAGAGAGCTGCCAAGGCACCATCATTCCAGGTAGTAAGGACCGCCCACTTTTGGAATTTTTGACAGTACAACTCTGCTGTATCCTGACCCTGGCTCAATGCCAACAGGGCCATTTCAGCGTGATCAATCGCATTAGGCTCATCATACAACAACCCCAAGGCTTGAAAAAATGCGTCCACATTAGTTAGAATAGGATCATCAGGTGTCAAAGAAAACACCCAATCCTGGGGATCGCCGCGCAACAAAGAGATGACAATTTTAACCTGCTGCGCGAAGCTCCCCGATGAGTTAGGCTTCAAGGCAAAAAATAATTTACAATTATTTTTAAAATTCAAAAATTTAGACCGATCCCCAAAAAACACATCAGGAGTAGGGATCTTTGGTTCAGCAGCATGTGAATGAGCAAGATAGGCGGAAATTCCCCGCACTTCAGCAGTGAGCTGCTCCACATGATCAGACAATTGCTTAATCTCCATTGAGAAAAAATTCCCCCTACGGCCTCAGAGAAATAGAGGAAAAAATATACACAAAAAAAAAATTCTGACACTTTTTTTTTCTTTTTTTACAATTCTTTCCTGCTATTGAGTACCCTAGAATCTGCGGTATGGCTGGTGATTCTGTTATGAATGAGTCACCGGAGGAGGAAAAAACAAAAACACAAGCTAAGTCCAGAAAACCGGAGCGGTTGGTAGCTAGCGGATTGCAGACCCCTGATCCTATTCACCACAACTAACAGTAGCTGTGAGGGGTTCCTACGGTGCCCTAGACTCCTCGTCACAGCTGGAGAGCTAAATAAGCCTAAAGAAAGAAAGGGGAAATCTAAACTGCCCCAGAGCAGACCCCAAAGCAGTAGACAGCCCCCAACATGTATTGTCGGTGAAAAACAGATGAAAACACAAACACAGACAGAAAGACAGGCTGAGCAAATGATGGGGCCCAACTAACTAGATAGGAAAGGACAGAAAAGATGCTGTCTGCAATCACGCAAAAAACCCTGCCAAAAATAATGTCCAACACGTCTGATAGAAAAGGCCCTGAAGTCACTAGACTTCAAAATCACTATATCAGCACTCAGGTACAGTGGGGCAAAAAAGTATTTAGTCAGTCAGCAATAGTGCAAGTTCCACCACTTAAAAAGATGAGAGGCGTCTGTAATTTACATCATAGGTAGACCTCAACTATGGGAGACAAACTGAGAAAAAAAAATCCAAAAAATCACATTGTCTGTTTTTTTTTTCATTTTATTTGCATATTATGGTGGAAAATAAGTATTTGGTCAGAAACAAGCAATCAAGATTTCTGGCTCTCACAGACCTGTAACTTCTTCTTTAAGAGTCTCCTCTTTCTTCCACTCATTACCTGTAGTAATGGCACCTGTTTAAACTTGTTATCAGTATAAAAAGACACCTGTGCACACCCTCAAACAGTCTGACTCCAAACTCCACTATGGTGAAGACCAAAGAGCTGTCAAAGGACACCAGAAACAAAATTGTAGCCCTGCACCAGGCTGGGAAGACTGAATCTGAAATAGCCAACCAGCTTGGAGTGAAGAAATCAACTGTGGGAGCAATAATTAGAAAATGGAAGACATACAAGACCACTGATAATCTCCCTCGATCTGGTGCTCCACGCAAAATCCCACCCCGTGGGGTCAGAATGATCACAAGAACGGTGAGCAAAAATCCCAGAACCACGCGGGGGGACCTAGTGAATGAACTGCTGAGAGCTGGGACCAATGTAACAAGGCCTACCATAAGTAACACACTACGCCACCATGGACTCAGATCCTGCAGTGCCAGACGTGTCCCACTGCTCAAGCCTGTACATGTCCGGGCCCGTCTGAAGTTTGCTAGAGAGCATTTGGATGATCCAGAGGAGTTTTGGGAGAATGTCCTATGGTCTGATGAAACCAAACTGGAACTGTTTGGTAGAAACACAACTTGTCGTGTTTGGAGGAAAAAGAATACTGAGTTGCATCCATCAAACACCACACCTACTGTAAAGCATGGTGGTGGAAACATCATGCTTTGGGGCTGTTTCTCTGCAAAGGGGCCAGGATGACTGATCCGGGTACATGAAAGAATGAATGGGGCCATGTATCGTGAGATTTTGAGTGCAAACCTCCTTCCATCAGCAAGGGCATAGAAGATGAAACGTGGCTGGGTCTTTCAACATGACAATGATCCAAAGCACACCGCCAGGGCAACGAAGGAGTGGCTTCGTAAGAAGCATTTCAAGGTCCTGGAGTGGCCTAGCCAGTCTCCAGATCTCAACCCTATAGAAAACCTTTGGAGGGAGTTGAAAGTCCGTGTTGCCAAGCGAAAAGCCAAAAACATCACTGCTCTAGAGGAGATCTGCATGGAGGAATGGGCCAACATACCAACAACAGTGTGTGGCAACCTTGTGAAGACTTACAGAAAACGTTTGACCTCTGTCATTGCCAACAAAGGATATATCACAAAGTATTGAGATGAAATTTTGTTTCTGACCAAATACTTATTTTCCGCCATAATATGCAAATAAAATGAAAAAAAAACAGACAATGTGATTTTCTGGATTTTTTTTTCTCAGTTTGTCTCCCATAGTTGAGGTCTACCTATGATGTAAATTACAGACGCCTCTCATCTTTTTAAGTGGTGGAACTTGCACTATTGCTGACTGACTAAATACTTTTTTGCCCCACTGTATATTCTGAAGACAGAGCAAAGAGATCAACTGATCAGAGACAAAAATGGAGTTCAGCCCGTCCCAACCAGGGCAGGCTGAACACAAACACTAAGTAAACAGACAAAATCTCATGGAAAATAGCAGAGCAAAAACTTAGCTTTTAGTAGACAGGAACTAAACTGGATGCCAGAGCTCAGAGCAGAAAGGATCACCAGCAACCCTGCAGGGCGTCGACTGCCTTATATCCACTCAGAAATTCCGGATGTCCAATCACACTCCACCTGTTCAGATGACAGGTTCTTCCCATCCAGATCAATTTCACTACCTCCTTTCACCAGCAGAGGGCGTTCATCAGACATCAGAGGTGAAGGAGAAAATGAACTCATAACACACATGGCAACAACCGCAACCGGACTCTAGGGTCGAATCTGTATCAAAACCGGTGCAAGACACCTCCATGGGCTCTGGGGGTAGGACCTCTGGCTCGGGCCGCTCTAGAGGCACGAAAAAATTGGGAGCCGGAGTAACCCTCCGTTTGGAGTGAGCACGCTCCATACCGCGCTCTGAAAAATGGAGGTCAATACGCGAGGAGACAGAAATCAACTCCTCCAGGCTGGTGGGGATCTCTCTAGTGGAGAGAGCATCCTTGACATGCTCCGCTAGCCCATGCCAAAAAACGGGGATAAGAGTCCTGTCGGACCATTCCAGCTCGGACGCCAGTGTCCGAAAATGGACGGCATACTGGCTAACCAAGAGTGACCCCTGCATCAGTGCAAGTAACTGCAAAGACGTGTCATGCGTGACCCGTGGACCAAGGAAAACCTGCTTGATGGCCATTAACAGTTGCCCTGCGGTCCGTATATCAGGGTCACTGCGCTCCCACAAAGGCGTAGCCCATTCCAGAGCCTTGCCCGACAGTAGGGAAATAACAAATGCCACCTTGGCCCGTTCTGTGGGGAATTGCGCAGCCAGCAGCTCCAGGTAGATTGAGCACTGGCTGATGAAACCCCTACAGGAGGCGCCATCCCCGGAGAACTTATCGGGTAACGGGAGGCGGGTGACTGTCGGTGCAAGGGTGGACACGGACATACGGCCTACAGCATCAGTTAGAGCCTGTACAGCAGCATCAGTAGCTTGTGCAGCGGCGAGAGCCTTCTCGAGAGTGACTAACCGGTTCTCAAGCTGCCGTATGCACTGCATAAGTTGCTGCTGATCTGCCATCACTAGCCAGACCCTGGCGCTAGTATAATGTTAGGAGTGGCGGAAGGCACTAAATAAAAATATAATTAAAGTGCCTTCGCCACTCGGGGTCCACCGTGCGGAAGCTGGAAAAGCCGCAGCTAAGTGAAGGCAGAGCAATCTGGCGGTAGTGTGCGAAGGGTTAAACTGCACCCAATAGCACTGAACAAGCTCTGTTGAAATCACAGAGCTGTACACCAAAACAAAACACAGAAACGCTGAGTCTGTTTAAGGTCACAGAAACTCAGCGGTGCACACGCGGTATTTATGGTCACAGGAGTAGCCTTAGACAGCAGGACTACTCCGTCTAGACCTACCGTGGAAAACGTGTGCGTGGCGTCGCAACTGCGAACGCCCGGCAAGACTGCAAACGCATTGCGGCGATAACTGAGCCGCAGGCAAGACGCCGCTATCACGCTGGCGCAATGCAGATGCTAAGCTGCTGAGTTAGATGGAGCAAATGCGCGCTGGCGCTAGCGCTGCTACTGGCAGTACTCAAACACTCACACAGTCGTAGTATCAGAGGGATGGGGGTTTCAAATGAGTCATTCACCAGTCCAAGCATCCATCAACAAACATACAGCAGCAAGTATGAATATACTAGCGCGCGGCGGAACAGCCATGCGTGCTTTTTATAGCGAACGGGACCTTCCGGAAATCTCCAAGGCCCCAGGAGGAGCCAATGGGATTCGACACAGGACCTGAGCACCTGACCCCCGAACTCCAATGGGAGCTCGTCCCATGAGCATGCTCAGATGAGGGAACAAAGGACTTAGCCTCTGAGGAGAGGTGCCGCAGGGCAATCTCCTCTGCAATCTCCTCTGCAGCAGGAAAAGTGCAGGAGACTGCAGAATGTGAGGGTCTAGATTTCGGCAAAGGAGAGGCAGAAGTCCGACTCCTAACAAAGGCAGACACATGTATGTATACAATGTATGTGACCTTGTTATTTTCAAGGCTGCGTTGATCATCGTGACAAGACGACTCATGACTGGAAGATGTTGACATGAAGGTCTGACCAGATGGAGAAGAAACAACAGAAAATGGCTCTAATCAGATGAGACGTCAGCAGTAAGTTCTTGGATGTAAATATTATTCTGTATCTGCACTGTGTGACTTGGAGTGATAATATTATCTGTAAAATACCTGCTGCCAGATTTTTTTAATGGACGGCACATGGACTCTGAGAATGTCCGATTTTGAAGATCAGAATAGGACATGCTCAATGCGTCTGGAAAAGCGTGCAATGACCTTTTGTGGCTTACCCTCCTTGTGGAGTGTGTCAATGACTGCCTTCTGGACATCTGTCAAGTCAGCAGTCTTCCCCATGATTGTGAAGCTTACTGAAACAGACTAAGGGATATTTTGAAATGATTATGAAGCCTTTGCCGGTGTTTTTTGTTAATCATTCTATTTTACTGAGATAATGACTTTTGGGCTTTCATTGGCTGTAAGCCATAATCATCAACATTAACAGAAATAAACACTTGAAATAGATCACTCTGTTTGTAATGACTCTATATAATATATGAGTTTCACTTTTTGCATTGAAGAACGGAAAAAAATTAACTTTTTGATGATATTCTAATTTAGTGAGAAGCACCTGTATATATGTGTTTGTGTCTCTATATATGTATCGGTAGCTTTGTCGCCATAAAAGGAGGAGGTCCCAGACACACTTCTTGCACAGTGGCCCCAAGCTGTCATTGTCTGCCCCTGGTGCAGCCTCATGTAGCCACAGCCATTGAACATTTTGCTTAAAACCATGCTAGCTGTATTATGGCTAGGTTTACTGTATGGGCAGTATTATCTGGTTCTGTTTTAGGGACTCCGTGAATACAATGGTTTCAAACTGCTGCTTATGAAATCAGGGACGTGACTTTGGCAGAAATAGAGCCTAGAATAATTACATCTCCGTCTGTTATAACCCAGGCCGGGACCAAGTAACAGAGGAGGTCATTGTTTTGTCTCTTCCTGGAGTTGCACTTTGTTGCATAATTACATGATGTAGTAATGTTACAATCAACAAGGATGTCTGATTCTGAAACCCATTTGTATTTAAAAACGGCCGACTTCCTTGTAGGTGGGTAGGCGGACGCTCATCCTTGAGTGACAGGTCAGGCCAGTAGCATCATAGCATCGCTGGCTTAAACATGTGTGCTCCAAACGCTGCAGTACAAGTTGCCATATTGACTTTTTATTTCTTTCTGGACAACTTACCAAAAAATTATAGACAGACAATAATTTTTACCGATACATTGGAAAACCATATTAAACCATTGTGATTATAAGTGATACATGTCTACAGCCCATAATTCTGATATGAAGACATCAGCTTCATTCACTGTAACTTGTAAAATGATGTTAATTACAGTAAAAATAATCTGCATAAGTTTTTTTAGCTTAAAAAAAAAAAAAATCAAGTAGACCTCAAATTTTTTTACGGACAGTCCAAAAGAGCACCCTATTCTTATCGACTGTCCAGGAATTTATTGACAGTTGGCAACCCAGAGAATAAGGCGGCCGTTCCAGCTTGTGCAGCAAGCAACAGATTACTGGGATTGTGATAATTATCCTACTAACACCTCATGTTGCCAATCAGCACTACATGGGATGCCAGGAGAGATGGGGCATAAAGATGAGCAAACTTTTCAAACTTTGGTTCTGTTCGCCGATCGTCCCGATGTTTGCCGAACATGTTTGTCGAACATACCCGAACGCCATTAAATTCAATGGGAGGCAAAAGCAAACGCATAGACAACACCTTAAGCTTCCCAAACACTGCAAATTAGGGGAAGTCACCAGGAAAAGTGGCATCAACTGACGCAGAGTACAAATAGTATAATTGCACTGCATGGATGCATGAGACAGGGTCTGGGACAGTGCTTGGACCAACATTTCTAGCTGAAACATTGATCAGTAACAGGTGGATTAGTGACAAGTGAAGGTCTGGTGCTCTGAGGGGCCTGCAAATTCAGGCAACACACATAAAGGAGACCCAACTTGGAGTCCTAACATTTCCAAAAATTAGGGGCAGACAACATGCAAAGGGGCATCAACTGACCTACAGTAGAAACTTGATAATGACACATCAGTTATCAGCCATGGGCCATGCATGAGGTATAAGGGTCTGCTCCAAAGATTCACAGACTAAAGAGGAGGAAAGCTTCTGCACCGATGCCCAAAACTTTTTTCAGTTGTATCCGTGGTCAGATAAAGTAGGGTCCAAGCAGAATCCAGACCCTCCACCAGACGTTAATCCCAGGGAGTGGAGGTGATCCAGATGAGATTCAGATACCTGAGGTGCACATGGACTGTACTGTGTTGTCAGAACAGGAACAGGAGGAGACTGACTCTCAGGCAAGGAGTGGGAGAACAGGGAGGATGATGATGAGGTTGTAGATCCCACTTGGCCAGCAGCAGTCACGGGTCTGCAGTTTGCATGGGCAGCAAGGGTTGCCTAGTCTGGGCCCTTTTTGAGACCTAAAAGGATGCCCAAGTTACGTTGTCTACCAACTGTATAAAAAAAACTCAGTAGAGGCAAAAATTGCAATAATTTGACTATTACATGCATGAACCGGCACATGTGCGATCAACATGCATTAGTCTGAGACTCTCACTGCACTAAAATGCGGCCTAGAAGACCTCGCCAACCAGCGGGCACCCCATCAGCTGTATCTGCTGCTCTTCCTCCTCCTTCACCCCATGGCAAGTGGTCTCAAACAGATCTCCAGCCACAGAACCTCCACTTGTTTACCCTCTACAGTCAGGGTGAGTGAGAGCCTGTCAGCTGTTATGGAAGAGGACATGCCTGCTGTTTTTGACAGATCTCAGACACCAAGCAGATTACATCTTTCTCTATCTAACATCTCGGCCTGCACCTCATTCACAGTCAAGCAGTTTGTTGTTTTCACCCTACTCCAACCTCTCTCAGCACAGTAGCCAGTCCTAGGTCCCAAAAATAGGAAACATTATTAAGAGTCCAATTATTCAAAAGAATATAAACTTTATTAATCAACTACATGGGCATGCAGGGAACATGCAACAAGAACGAGGAAGTGCACATGAAATATTAACAGCAGTAAATGGATAAATGAGCTAATATAAAGATGGTATGTAATAAACCGAGTGCCATGGCCTGTATTCTACTGTAGTAGGACCTAACAGAGGTAAGTAATGAATGTAGGAGGTCTAGACCAGAGTGGCAGCAGAGACTCTCTAGAGATGCACCCTCCCCAACAAACGTTTCGGCATTGTCTTCGTCAAGGAGTTGTCAGAGAGTGGTGAGGTATCTGCTCCTTAGGCACATACACACTCTTGTGTAGCCAGGGCCGGTTTTAGAGAAAGTGGGGCCCTGGGCAAAAGTTTAACCCCTTTACCCTCAAGGGTGGTATGCTTGTTAATGACCAGGCCAATTATTACAATTCTGACCGCTGTCCCTTTATGAGGTAATAACTCTGGAAAGCTTCCATGGATCCTGGTGATTCTGACGATCATTTCTCGTGACATATTGTACTTCATGATAGTGGTAAAATTTCTTTGATACGACTTGCGTTTATTTGTGAAAAAAACGGAAATTTGGCAAAAACTTTGAAAATTTCGCAATTTTCCAACTTTGGATTTTCATGCCCTTAAATTACAGAGATATGTCACATAAAATACTTAATAAATAACATTTCCCACATGTTTACTTTACAAAAGCACAATTTTAGAACCAATTTTTATTTGGTAGGAAGCTTAAAAGTTAAACAGCAATTTCTAATTTTTACACCATTTTTTTTAAGGGACCACATCACATTTTAAGTCACTTTGAGGGGTCTATATAATAGAAAATACCCAAAAGTGACACCATTCTAAAAACTGCACCCCTGAAGGTGCTCAAAACCACATTCAAGAAGTTTATTAACCCTTCTGGTGCTTCACAGGAATTGTTGGAATGTTTTAAAAAAAATAAACATTAAACTTTTTTTCGCAACAAATTGACTTCAGATCCAATTTTTTTTTTCATTTTACCAAGGGTAACATGAGAAATTGGGCCCAAAAGTTGTTGTGCAATTTGTCCTGAGTACGCTGATACCCCATATGTGCAGGTAAACCACTGTTTGGGTGCATGGCAGAGCTCGGAAGGGAAGGAGCGCCGTTTGACTTTTCAATGCAAAATTGGCTGGAATTGAGATTGGACGCCATGTCGCATTTGGAGAGCCGCTGATGTGCCTAAACAGTGGAAACCCCCCCAAGTGACCCCATTTCGCAAACTACACCCCCTAAAGAACTTATCTAGATGTGTGGTGAGCACTTTTAACCCAAAAGTGCTTCACAGAAGTTTATAAAAATAAAAAATCATATTTTTTCACAAAAATGAAATTTTTGACCCCAATTTTTTATTTTCCCAAGGGTAAAAGGAGAAATTGGATGCTAAAAGTTGTGCAATTTGTCCTGAGTATGCTGATACCCCATATGTGGGGGTAAACCACTGTTTGGGCACATGACAGAGTTCAGAAGGGAAGGTCCGTCATTTTACTTTTTCAACGCAAAATTGGCTAGAATTAAGATCGGACACCATGTCGCGTTTGGAGAGCCCCTAATGTACTTAAACAGTAAAAACTCCCACAAATGACACCATTTTAGAAACTAAATCCCCTAAGGAACTTACAGTATCTAGATGTGTGGTGAGCAGTTTGAACCCCCAAGTGCTTCACAGAAGTTTGTAACGTAGAGCCGTAAAAATAAAAAATCATTTTTTTCACAAAAATGATCTTTTCGCCCCCAGGTTTTTATTTTCCCAATGGTAACAGGGAAAATGAATGCCAAAAGTTATTGTGCAATTTGTCCTGAGTACGCTGATACCCCATATGTGGGGGGTAAACCATTGTTTGGGTGCATGGCAGAGCTTTTTGCGTAAGATCGGAAGCCATATCGCGTTTGGAGAGCCACTGATGTGCCTAAACAGTGGAAACCCCCACAAGTGACACCATTTTGGAACCTAGACCCCTAACGAACTTATCTAGATATGTGATGGCAGAGCTCATAAGGGAAGGAGTGCCAGATTTTACTGTTATGGTTTGCAGGTACCATGACCCACTGGGAGAGCCCATGAGGTGCCAAAACAGCATAACCCCCCATTAGTGACTCCATTTTATGAACTACACCTCTCAATGAATTCATCTAGGGGTGCAGTGATCATATTAACACCATGTGTGTGTGACAGAATTTTATACCATTTGGCAGTGAGGACACAATAACTAAAGTTGTGGCCAAAAGTATTGACACCCCTGCAATTCTGTCAGATAATACTCAGTTTCTTCCTGAAAATCATTGCAAACACAAATTCTTTGTTGTTATTATTATCTTCATTTAATTTGTCTTAAATGAAAAAACACAAAAAGAATTGTCCAAAAGCCAAATTGGATATAATTCCACACCAAACATAAAAAAGAGGGTGGACAAAAGTATTGGCACTGTTCGAAAAATCATGTGATGCTTCTCTAATTTGTGTAATTAACAGCACCTGTAACTTACCTGTGGCACCTAACAGGTGTTGGCAATAACTAAATCACACTTGCAGCCAGTTGACATGGATTAAAGTTGACTCAACCTCTGTCCTGTGTCCTTGTGTGTACCAACCAAATTGTGAGGAAGCATGAGCAATCTCAAGGCTACAAGTCCATCTCCAAAGACCTGAAAGTTCCTGTGTCTACCGTGCGCAGTGTCATCAAGAAGTTTAAAGCCCATGGCACTGTGGCTAACCTCCCTAGATGTGGACGGGAAAGAAAAATTGACAAGAGATTTCAACGCAAGATTGTGCGGATGTTGGATAAAGAACCTCGACTAACATCCAAACAAGTTCAAGCTGCCCTGCAGTCCGAGGGTACAACAGTGTCAACCCATACTATCTGTCGGCGTCTGAATGAAAAGGGACTGTATGGTAGGAGACCCAGGAAGACCCCACTTCTTACCCCAAGACATAAAAAAGCCAGGCTGGAGTTTGCCAAAACTTACCTGAAAAAGCCTAAAACATTTTGGAAGAATGTTCTCTGGTCAGATGAGACAAAAGTAGAGCTTTTTGGGCAAAGGCATCAACATAGAGTTTACAGGAGAAAAAAAAGGCATTTAAAGAAAAAAACACGGTCCCTACAGTCAAACATGGTGGAGGTTCCCTGATGTTTTGGGGTTGCTTTGCTGCCTCTGGCACAGGACTGCTTGACCGTGTGCATGGCATTATGAAGTCTGAAGACTACCAACAAATTTTGCAGCATAATGTAGGGCCCAATGTGAGAAAGCTGGGTCTCCCTCAGAGGTCATGGGTCTTCCAGCAGGACAATGACCCAAAACACACTTCAAAAAGCACTAGAAAATGGTTTGAGAGAAAGCACTGGAGACTTCTAAGGTGGCCAGCAATGAGTCCAGACCTGAATCCCATAGAACACCTGTGGAGAGATCTAAAAATGGCAGTTTGGAGAAGGCACCCTTCAAATATCAGGGACCTGGAGCAGTTTGCCAAAGAAGAATGGTCTAAAATTCCAGCAGAGCATTGTAAGAAACTCATTGATGGTTACCGGAAGCGGTTGGTCGCAGTTATTTTGGCTAAAGGTTGTGCAACCAAGTATTAGGCTAAGGGTGCCAATACTTTTGTCTGGCCCATTTTTGGAGTTTTGTATGAAATGATCAATGTTTTGCTTTTTGCTTCATTTTCTTTTGGGTTTTTTCATTTAAGACAAATTAAATGAAGATAATAATAGCAAAGAATTTGTGATTGCAATAATTTTCAGGAAGAAAAGAGTATTATCTGACAGAACTGCAGGGGTGTCAATACTTTTGGCCACAACTGTACATGTTTACACCAAAATTTTGTTTTAGCCAAACATTTTACATTTTCACACAAGAAGTGGGGAAAATGGCAACAAAATTTGTCCCATAATTTCTACTGAACGTTCCAATACCCCATATGTGGCTGTACAGTGCTATTTAGCCATGCAGAGAGCCTATTCAAGCAAATGGGTCTATGCACATGTCAGTGTGTTTCCACGGACCGTGTGTCCGTGGGTAAAACACACTGACATGTCCATTTTTTAATGTCAGCGCGGGCCATAAAACGTCCCGCACACGTGCATACACAACACAAATTGATGTCATCCATGTGACACGCATCGGCCCAGGGGAAGAAGCGTTACAGTAAGCGCTGTTCCCTGGCATCGGGTGCTGAACACGGTGATCGGTGTGAGCAGGGGAGAATAATGAGAGTTACATTTAAGTGATTAAAGAGACAGCAGGCGGAGGCTGATGTGACTATTACTCCCATCAGCCTACCCCTGCTGCTGCTAATAACAGTGCTAGCAGGAGCAGCGGATGGAAGAATATTTTTTTTTATTATTTATTTAAATAATTAAAAACAGCGTGGGTGTGGGGAAGGTGACTTGACAGACATACTTGACTGGAAATAGGAGGGGATGATGTGTGCACTATGGACGGAGATTGACAAGGACAGCAGGGTGATAGCCGGGAAAGACAGACAAGAGAGTGCAGTACCTAGAAATGACCACAAGATGGCAGGGGGGAGTAGTTCAGGACTCAACAGCAGCTTAGGGCTTGAGAAACGCTTAGTCATCGGGGGCGGGGAGATAGGAATCCAGGAGGGGAATTACCAGTGAGAGAGGGGATAAATAGGACTGGTTGGGGTTCCAGGCAGGTTAGTCCCGGGAGGAGCTCGGCAGAAGACGGAGAACAGCAAAGAGCTCGGCGAGGGGACTGACAGGAAAGAGACTGTCAGGGGGGTGGCCCTGACCCAACGGACCGCAGGACAGACGAGGCACCGGGGGTACCAATTGGACGACGACCTCGGGCAGGTGAAGCGCTGGCGGTAGATTGGTCTAGGACAGCCCCAGCGAAAAATCCATGAGGGACATTACTTTGACTGGAGGAAAGGTGCAGGTACCCGGGCCTGGAGACGGAGAACTGTGAAGAACTGCGGTGCGTGGTTGTGGTCGTCAGGAGGATGACAAATAAAATCCGGAGCTGTTACAACTGAACTCTGCCTCTGTCTTGTCCTTGCTTCGCCTGGTGCCTGTGTCGTCCGGACGTGGTAAGCAGTGGACCACCCCCCAATCCGGCGTCCTACCACATTTGGCGTAGTCGGCAGGATCGCCGCCGCTAATACGGCATCTTCCGCGGCAGGCCTGCGCCAGGAGGACTCCAAAAGAACTGTTCACTTGTGGATTACAGATACCTGTGGATTACAAGACTGCTCACCTGTGGATTATAATTTGGAGACTTTGTTCCGGATCATCGCTTGTCATCAGAGGATCCGGGGAGGTACCAGAAGCCGACCAACATGGCTGTGGCATTCCACCGCCAGTAAGAGGCCCTGGCGTTTGCAGTTATTTTGAACGGCCTGGGGCCATCTCCATCTTACCCTTGGGGGAGCGGTGTATTTCAGGAGACTGCCGCCCCCTCATACTGGGCCCAGGAAGATGGGTGGAAAAGCCGACCATCGCCCCACCCAGGAGCGGGAGTAGCACAGGTGGGAAGGCCGACTGCGGCTGCTTGGTGCCATTCGACTGCTGTACACCGGACGGGATGCGACGCTGCAGCTCCCATGGCCTCGGACGCCTGAAATGGCGGTGGCGTCAAGAGGTCGAGTCTCGCTGGGAGACCTGCTTTCTGGAGCCATTGACAGCCCCCCGGACAACGAGCGGAGAGGAGGAGCGACGACGGGCCCTGCGGGAGCAGTCGCTGAAGCCATCATCTGGGAGCCTCTCGCGGGACCCACGAGCCAGGAGGCTAGCCCTGCCGGAAGGCGGGGTGAAGATCGGAGGTTGCGGGAGGAGTCGCGGGGAGGCCTATCGGAGGCCACAGCGCCGGGGAAGGTGACAGTTCCCCGGCTCCGCAAGCGGCCTCCTGCACTCCTGTAAACCCAGCTGCGGAGGGCTCTGCGACCTCCGCTGGGCTGAGCGATGCCTCTGCCCCCGTCCCCGAGTCACCCCACCCGGCGGTGCCACGTCCGGTGTCGCCGCTGCCAAACCAGCCCGCGGCCGACGCTGCTGCGTTCCACCTGCAAGCAGCGGCCTATCCCCTGAAGCCGGCTGACACTCCGGCCCCGTCCACGACTCCGTTGGCGGCCTGCCCCGCGGCCGCATCTGCGTCACCCCCGGAGTCGGCCGCGGCCTGCTTGTCGGGCCCTGCGGCCTATCCACCGGGACCCGGGGCTGCCCCTGCCCGCTGCCCGGCCCCAGCGGCTGCTGGGTTGCCGAAATCTGCGGCCGCCACTGCCCCGCTCTCAACCCTGGCCATGCCCCGCCCACCGGACTGGCCATGCCCCGGACTCCCGGTGTGCGCCGAACGCAGCATGCTGCATTTTGGCGCGCACAGCGCACCTTCAAAAGTGCGCAGCGCACACTAAAATCCTACTAGCGCACGGCCAGCGCACGATCTGCGCACCCTATGCTAAAGATAGGGTGCGCAGATCGCATGCAGCCATGTGCGATAGTAGGCGGCGATGACTGGATGGGGCGGGCAGGGAGCCGGCAGGGGCGTGGCTTAGCGGCACTGTGCGCTGCAGGAAATAAACGCTAGTGTGAAACTATCCTAAGATACCCGATGTGTACATTAGTTACCAGCTGATCGCTGGTCTCCCGCCTGTCACACGCAGCGATGCGTGAGGGCCAGCGGGAGACCAGCGATCAAAGAAATGTCCAGGGCTTTCCAAGAGCGATCAGCGATACCGGCAGGGGGGCCGGTCGCTGATCGCTTTCACACACAGCGATCTCGCTGGTGAGATCGCTGTTGTGTCACAAAATAATCAAATCTTTATGGAGAATACCAAATTAGCAATCTCAGCATCATTGCAAAATACGTGTTGTTGACTAAGAAGATTTTGAGGAAGTGATGAGCCTGGCTTAGTCTGGGGTCTAAACTTTGGTTTAACGCCTGTGACATTATAGGAAGTGAAAATGATTAATGCAGAGAAAAAAAAATGCAAAATGAATTCCACAAAGGAAGCGATTATTAAAGGAAAAAACATCACAAAGGAAGCGATTATTAAAGGAAAAAACATTATTTGCTCAGACTCTGAATTATTTTTTTGCAGGAAGAATTAAAATATTAATATAATTAAAATATTAATATAAATTAAAGAATACTTCTGCCACAAATGAAAATATATCCATTTGTTAATAAATCAGAAGCTATAGCCCTAGGTAATGTTCTATATGGTTGTTTTACAGTACCTACAGGGATTGTGATTTTTTTTTTAATTAAGGACATTTTGCAAAAATAACAAGAAAAAGTGTGGCCATGTTGGTTGTCACTTTTTAATTATTTTCTCTGTGACTAAAGGCCCCGTCACACTAAGCAATATCGCTATACCATCACTGGTTTTGTGACGCAGCAGCTATTTACCTCTGACCGGCTCCCCCGCTGTCTGTCGCTGATCGCGTGAGAACGGCCTGGGCCGTTTCTCGTCGTCAGATTCCTGCTGGGCTTCCTGCTGTGGAGACGAGCGACGCGTGGACGCGGGCGGGAGGAGGTCTTCATCGCTGCGTCTGACAGGTAAGTAACGACCGCCGACCGCTGCTATGTCGCTGGTGAGATCTGCCTGTGTGGCAGCTCACTAGCGACCACTTAGCGATGCACCAGCGATCCTGACCGCGTCATATCACTTGTCGGGATCGCTGGTGCATCGCTAAGTGTGACAGTACCTTAAGAGCAGGGTAACATGAACAGATATGATTTAGATTTTTCACCTGGGTCTGTGGGGGGGTCATATCATCACAGTAGTTGTAAAATGTATAAGATTTTATTACACCTCACCTAAACAAAATAAATCACTGTAGAAATTGGCATGCAGTGGAGTTTTAGATCTGCATCATGACAATTTATGTTGTGGATCACTTGAAAATTTGCCTTACTGAGTTGATGCGGATTACTAGTAAATTTGCTGAAAAAAAATGCAATTGCTAGAAAAAAAAATCACAAAGCTTAAAAACAAACAAGCAAGAAACATTCTACTCACCTCCCTGATGCTTCAGAGGTTTACCTGGTCCCCGTCAGTCGCTGTAAAACCCAGCCTATGATAATATCTGTCAGACTACAGAGGTCATCACAGCAGGGCATGTTATATAGGAACTGGCAGAGGAAGGGAGCCATGGAAGCACCACAGGAGATGAGTATAGTGGGGTTTTTTTTAAGTTTTTCCTGTTCAAATCAGCAGAGAAATCTGCACTGAAATCATCAAGGTTGTTCTGAGCACCCAGTGCCTGTGAATAGCAGTCACTTTACTGCTATTCACAGTCGCCGGAGACATTATGGAACATGGTCTACAGCAGAGCTTTGTGGGAACATTTTGGGTAATAAATTGATGAACAAGGGAGTGTCTATTGTTTTTATTTCTGTCTGTTCATATTTTTCAGGTATCCTTTTCTGGATTACTTCAGATTCTGTGGATTACTGCAGACCTGCATGGGATTTTTCAACATTTTTTTTTCAAAAAAAATTGGTGAAAGAGTGATAGTGTGGGGTAGTCTTTATTCAATAAAGTGTTTTTTTCTCTGTGTGTGATTTTATTTTTTATTACCCGGTTCATAATGAGGGTGTCTGATAGACACTTCTGCATTACTAACCACAGGGGTTGATGACAGCTGTGATTTTTGACAAATCACAGCTACCATCAACCCCAACACCATTACCCCAATTGCCACCGCTCCAGAGCAATCGGGAAGAGCAGGGCAAAGCATCTGAATTGGCGCATCTCATGTGATGCGCAACTTCTGGGGTGGCTGCAGGTTTTCTTTTAAGCTGGGAAGGGCCCAATAACTAGGGACCTTCCCAGCCTCATAATTTAAGCCCACAACTGTCTGCTTTACCTTGGCTGGTTATCAAAAAATAGGAGAGAACCCACATAATTTTTTAAATGATTTATTTACTTAATAGCTTTGATAAGCCAAAACACACCCTTTGGTACCACATGAAAGGAACTAAAGGGTGCTACTTTATTATTTGTGGGGGGCTTGTGACATAAAATAACTACAGGACATCCATCTATAGACATTCTGTCTATCTATTCTATCTGTCTATTCTGAAAGTTCCAGCTGTGAGTTTACCGTACTTGGCTGACAAAATGTCTGGTTTCCTTTATGATGTGTGCATAAAAATCAGGGGTCACATGCATGGTCAGTATGCTGTCCGATTTTTTTTCTCGCACACATTGATTTCTCAGTTCAATTACAGCTAAGGAAAAACTAGCCGATGAGCACTGTCTCATTGAGTAACATTGGTCAGGGTGCAAAGCGATGTTTTCTCACATTGCACTGGTCCGATTTATACGCTCATGTTCGCAAGCCCTTATTCTTAGTCAATGGAACTGACGGAGAAAGCCGAGCACTGTATTTTGCATTCTCTACTCACAATGAGTTGAACTGAGGCTGAATATGCGCACCCCTGCTCCATTCAAAATGGAGCTGCAAAGCTTTATTCTTGGGGACCCAGAGCCCTGATCTTGGGATCCAAATGATAGGGGATGAGGCTAGTTTCACACTAGCGTTTTTTAGCGCTGCGCTTTGTGCGCAATTGAATCGCATACAAAAAAAGCATTATGCGTTTTGTATCCATTTGCTTTTTTTAGGCGCATACGTTTTAACCAGTTTCTAGCCATGTTAACTCTTAAAACACATGCGATGTTAAACTCAGGCGTGCAATGCCATGTTAAAGATAAGGGCGTAGGACACATGCGCATGGACGCACACGAAGCGCAGCGCTAAAAAACGCTAGTGTGAAACCAGCCTAACATTGTTTTAGGGAATAACCCTTTAAATGCGCTTAATAAAATATAACACAAATTTATCAAGAGATATAAAAAAAAAATCAAAAATCAGTCAATATGGTTGCACTTGCTGTTGTTGCCTTTCCAAAAAAAAGGCTGAACAAAAATTGACCCAATTTCTTTTAGAAATTAGTAGTGACAAGAGTTTGGTAATCATTTTGTCTTACTTGAAGAGATATTGTCATAGATAACTCAAGCCATCCTGAGAATGGTGCCCTGGAACCCCTAGAAGAGGACTCCGAATGGATCAGGGGTGTATTGTTTGACCAACGCTTCATTCATTGTCAATGGGACTGAATCGGCTTTCTCCAGCAGTCCCATAGATAAATGAATGGAGCAGATTCAAGCAATAAAAATTGTTCTGCACTGCCCTAATCTTGGGGATTCTGAACCCTAAACTCTGATTCACTGGGAGTTTCAGTGGTCAGAATCCCAGCAGTCAACAAGCTATCCCCTTTCCAACTGATACGAAATAACTTGTTTTTCAGGGAATAACCCTTTAAAAATGATAAATAATGAAATATAATTGCACTTCCTGTTATGACTTTTGCAAAAAATGGCCACTAAAGCTAAACAAAAAATGATCATTATCATTGCAAGTAAAACAAGCCAATTACCAAACTATGGCTACTAATAATTTCTGATTTATTTGTTGATCATTGTTTTAAAGCTCTCTGTTAGTCAAATTTTATGTCTGGGATGTGTACAGTATAAGGACCAACACATACCATGTTTTTTCCTCTTTGTTTCCCCCTTGCAGGATGTTCCATAGATTATATTTCTAAACATTCTAAAACACATACAAATCAAGTGCTATTCTACATAGTGATAATTGGAGCTCGCCAAAGAACGTTGCTTTTTAATGCTTCCAGATCTCTTAGGAATTTGCTGCTTAATTACAGACTGGGAAGTAAGTCCGTCTCGTAATCACATGAAGTTTCCAACAAAACCATGCTTCAGCCTTCGAATCAGCCGTGGTCACTGAAATGCTGAGAGGAGGACGGGACGCTTCCCACTTTCCACATCATGTGAAGAACTTATTGGTATGGTAGGAGCTGATACGAGAGTCACATGATATGATAAAGAGTCACAGAGGAGACTGTATGGACAAACACAACAGCGATCTATCACCCACTCGCTTTCACATGTAGGACATGTGGTTTATGTTCACAATACAGCATGTGATATAGGCTCAGAAACACGTAGAGAAGTGTACATACATCAATATTTAATAGGATAAAATCAACAGCAGTCACACAACTAGCCTAAGTATATATACTTATATATGCATTAAGCAGGATGTTGGACCAGATCAGGGCTGGCTCCAGGTTTTCGTGTGCCCCGGGCGAAAGAGTCTCAATGGGCCTCTTAAACACATACCATGATTCATGATGCACAGATACGGCAGAGAAATATAGGTATAGTACAATGCCCAAGAATTCACTTCTAACACTACATGAGTGATTTCGATTGTAAATTCTACAATAGCTCAATGCCCCATATAATGCTCCATACATAAAAAAATAATCAAATACTCGCCTCTCCTCTTTCTTTGCTGGCTGCGGCACGCCGGTCTCCTCAGCATCTTCTGACCTCTACACTCAGGGGCTGACAGGCAAATTATAGCCTGGGGGCAAGCACACAGCAGTGGCCCATGAGTAAGCGGCCTATTCTTAAGCTACAGGTCTACAGTCACTATGTGTGAATCCTCACATCGTGCGCACTGTGCGCTATGAGGATTCTCTGGTGGCGGCACAAGGAACCGGTGGTCTTGTGACCGCAAGCATGTGATATATATATTCCCAGCCACATACCAACTAGACTGTTTCTGGCTTTGCTCAATACAGTTGCATTATGCCGTGCAAGTCTAGTTGGCATGTGACCGCATGTATGCAAATCACAAATGGCAGCCACACACCCACCGAATAACCACAACACTGTGAGCAATGTGAGGATTCACAGGTCTGCAGTCACATAGAATGACACAGAGTGAATGCACCAATGACACACACACGCAGAGTCCCACTGTATAATGACAGACACACGCACCTTCCCAGTGTATAATGACACACACACGCACAGCCCCACTGTATAATGACCCACAGCCCCACTGTATAATGATAGACACACGCACCGTCCCACTGTATAATGAAACTCACACACACAGCCCCACTGTATAATGAATAATGTATAATTTTTTTCATATTTTTAAATCTTTTTTTCACTTTTTACTGTACTTGTTAGCCCCCTTACGGGACTTGAATCTGCAATCAACTGATAGGTTGCGCTATAGACAGTAATACCACAGTATGGCTGTGTATAACTAAAATCACAGTCTCCTACGAATGCTAGCTGCCTTTCACAAAAGTACTGTCATGACAAGCATGGACGTCTTCAGCAGACCCCCGGCTGTCATGACAACCCATTGGTGCCCCACGATCACATTATGAGCACGTTACTGCACCCCCCTAAAATTGCGCATTAAATGGCACTGTCAGAGGCAGATGTTGGCTGAATAATTCAGCCATCATCTGCCAGAAAAGATGTGAACTTGTCTTGCAAGCCAACATCAAAGTAAGTAAAACGGGAAATGATATATGTGATCTAAGGGAGACTCCAGGGGTGAACCCGCTGGACCGCGACGACAAACCTCCTTTGGGAGAGCTGGCCAGGTGGACCACCCCCTATAGAGGGAGCGTTAGAATCATAGAATCATAGAATCATAGAATCGTAGAGTTGGAAGGGACCTCCTGGGCCATCTGGTCCAACCCGCTGCTCAAAGCAGGATTCGCTAAATCATCCCAGACAGATATCTGTCCAGCCTCTGTTTGAAGACTAGGGTTAGGGGCAGGCCCAGGGGAGACTATCGCCGCGGAAGCTGATACCAGGGGACAGCTGGAGGGAGATACAGACGGGTAGAAAATCCGGCTACATCAGGGGAGACTGCTGCAGGTACGGAATCGGGCAGATGAAGAGAAGGGGCTGACGACACAGGAGGAGGCAGGCACAGGCGGCGAAGGGTGGGCACCAGAAAGGAACACAAGAGGTCACAAGGGGAAAACAATAAGAGGTACGGCAGTGCAAGAACAGAACTCACGGCAGGAGAGACGCAGGGGAGCGTGGGCCCGAATCAAACGTGAAACACAAATGATAGTCAGGCACAGAGCAGGGGGCGAGGCTACCTGATATATGGCGCATGCTGCAGGACTTCTGGGTCAAGGTCCTCCAGGATCATAGAGGAAAAGGATGGAGCGGTTGAAGTTCAGCCAGGAGGAAGTGTGCCGCAGAGTCTGTGGTGCGAGGTGCACATGCGCACCCGACGAGAAACAGAGGCTGGCCGCCGGACCGGAAGTGAGCGAGCTGGGTGACGCATGCTCACTCCGGGAGCACGCCGGGAGAGGTGATCACGCCGGGCAAGGAGGGTGGCGCGGTGGAGGCGGCCGCAGGCACGATAGCTGGGGCAGAGGCAGCGGCAGCGGGGGCGGAGACAGCAGCGGCAGAGGCAGCGGCTGCAGCAGCAGGCGTGACAATATAACTGTACATCATATTTTGGAAGGGGTTAAAGAGACCAGTTCAGTATTGAGTCTTAAAACTAATGCTCTATATGAAAAAAGAAAGACAATTAGCTCTCTCAGGCAATAAAAGAAACCACCTTGCAAATCTTCTTGTATCTTGAATATACTATCAGGCAGAGGGGTTGAAGTCCCACCAGGGCCCTGAATGTCAGGGTGACCAAAATGTTCCTTTAGCCCATCTGAGAATACTAATACAATAAAGATCTGTTGTACTTGGGAGCGTTTTTGGAGACTGTGCATTGGGCCCATTAGCTTCAAGTTACAGCATCAATCAAGTCAATGTCCGATCCCTTAATTAGCCTTACAACATACAGTGAAGTAAATTATTATTTCATCCCTTGCTGATTTTGTAAGTTTGCCCACTGAAAAAGACATGAATAGTCTATAATTTTAGGTTAATTTTAACATTGAGAGATAGAATATCAAAATAAAATCCAGAAAATCACATTGTATAAATTATATGCATTTTGCAGTGAGAAATAAGTAATTGATCCTCTACCAATCATTAAGAGTTCTGGCTCCTACAGACCAGTTAGGCTATGTGCACACGCTGCAGTTTTTGCTGCGGTTCCGGCCGCAGCAGAACTGCAGCAGTTTTGCAGACAGTGTACAGTAGCATGTAAGTCTATGGGATTTACATTCTGCTGTGCACATGCTGCAGATTTTTAACTGCGGAAAAGCTGCAGTTTTGAATCCGCAGAAAGAATTGACATGTCAATTCTTTTCTGCGGATTCTGCTGCGGTTTACCATCTCCTCCATTGTAGAGATGATAAACCGCAGGGAAAACCG
This sequence comes from Dendrobates tinctorius, assembly GCF_039654945.1. Lineage (NCBI taxonomy): Eukaryota > Metazoa > Chordata > Amphibia > Anura > Dendrobatidae > Dendrobates > Dendrobates tinctorius. Next base: position 2,147,954 of record NW_027361981.1, read on the forward strand.
CAGGCCAATCCGCAGGTAAAACCGCAGGTCATTTTACCTGCGGTTCCGCAGATAAAAAAATCCGCTGACCAATCCGCAGCCTGTGCACTTAGCCATAAGGTACTGTCACACTTAGCGATGCACCAGCGATCCCGACAAACGATATGACGTGGTCAGGATCGCTGGTGCATCGCTAAGTGGTCGCTAGTGAGCTGCCACACAGGCAGATCTCACTAGCGACATAGCAGCGGTTGGGGGTCGCTACTTACCTGTCAGGCAAGGTGATCCTGACGTCCTCCCGCCCGCGTCCACGCGTCACTCGTCAGCGCCACAGGAAGCCCAGCAGGGAGCTGACGACGAGAAACGGCCCAGTCTGTTCTTGTGCGATCAGCGATAACCAGCGGGGGAGCCGGTCGGAGGTAAGTATCAGACATAGCGATATCGCTAGCGATATCGCTGCTGCGTTACAAAACCAGAGATGTTATAGCGATATTGCTAGCGATATCGTTTAGTGTGACAGGCCCTTTAGACGTTCCTAATCAACTTGTTATCTGCATTAAAGACAGCTGTCTTACATAGTCACCTTTATAAAAGACTCCTGTCCACAGACTCAATCAGAGTCTAACCTCTACAACATGGGCAAGAGGATGTCAGGGACAAGATCATAAGCCCCCGTCACACTAAGCGAGATCGCTGCTGAGTCACAAGTTTTGTGACAAAACAGCGATCTCACCATCGATCTCGCAGTGTCTGACACGTATCAGTGACCAGCCCCCCCCCGCCGGGTATCGCTGATCGTACTCTAATGTCCTGGGCCATATTTTGACCGTTGGTCTCCCGCTGGCCAGCACACATCACTGCGTGTGGCAGCGGGAGACCATCGATCAGCGAGCTCCCAGCGCTGTAAGCGATATGACCTGGTCAGTATTGCTGGTGTGTCGCTACATGATCGCTGGCGAGCTGTCAAACAGGCAGATCTCACCAGCGATCAGGACCAGCGACGACGCGGGTAACAAGCATGCGCGTCGCTTAGTTACCCGCTGTGTACCCTGGATACCAGCGTGCATGCGCTGGGAACTGGTATCCAAGGTAAACAGCAGGTAACTAAGCGCTGCACATGCTTAGTTACCCGCTGTATACCTTGGATACCAGCTCCCAGTGTGAGCACGCTCTTATCCAGGGTACACAGCGGGTAACTAAGCGACGCGCGCGCTTGTTACCCGCGTCGTCGCTGGTGAGATCTGCCTGTTTGACAGCTCACCAGCGATCATGTAGCAACACACCAGCAATCCTGACCAGGTCATATCGTTATCGGGATCGCTGGTGCGTCGCTTAGTGTGACAGGGGCTATAGACCTGCACAAGGCTGGAATGGGCTAAAAAACTATACATAAGACGCTGTGTGTGGAGACAACTGTTGGTGCAATAGTAAGAAAATAGTAAGAAAATGGAAGAAATGCAAAATGACTATCAATTGATATCGATCTGGGGCACCATGCAAAATCTCACCTCATGGGGTATCCTTGAACATCAGGAAGGTGAGAGATGAGCCTAAAACAACAAGAGGAGAACTTGTTAATGATCTCAAGGCAGCTGGGACTACCGTCACCAAGAAAACCATTGCTAACACATTACGCTTTAAAATCCTACAGTGCCCGCAAGGTCCCCCTGCTCAAGAAGGCACATGTGCAGGCCCGTCTGAGGTATGCCAATGAACACCAATGAACACCTGGATGATTCTGTGAGTGATTGGGAGAAGGGGCTGTGGTCAGATGAGTCAAAAACCACCATGGTTACTTACCGGTAGCCGTTTTTTCCAGAACCCATGACAGCACCACCTGAGAGAGGGATCCGCCCCACCAGGACAGGAACCTACTGAAATATAAGGGGCGGCACCTCTCCCCCGCTTCAGTTGGTTACAGAGCATTGAGAGGATTTCCCGGTTAGTTACATGTTTATCCAACACCACATCACACAAATACACCCTGTTAATGTGCACACCCATACGGTGAAAAAGGGGGGGGGAATATACGGGTGCTGTCATGGGTTCTGGAAAAACCAGCTACCGGTAAGTAACCATGGTGGTTTTTCCCTTCACCCATGACAGTACCACCTGAGAGATTTTTGGAGACTTCGAAATACCTTAGGGAGGGACCACCGCTTACAGCACCCTTCTACCAAAGGTTAAGTCAGCAGAGGAGGATAGATTTAATCTATAGTGTTTAAAAAAGGTTGAGGGTGAGGCCCAGGTAGCCGCCTTACAAATTTCCTCAATTGATACCTCTGCTTTTTCAGCCCAGGAGGTCGCCACGGCTCTGGTGGAATGAGCCTTGATGCCGTCAGGAATCGGAACACCACTAGCTGAGTAGGCTACACTAATGGCCTCCCTAATCCATCTGGCAATAGTCCCTTTCGATACTCCGTAACCCTTCCTGGCACCCTGGAAGGCTACAAATAGGGACTGGGACCTCCTCCACTGGCTTGTTACTGATATATACTCTAAGAGGGCTCTTTTAATATCTAGATTATGTAATTTCTCCTCTCCTGGGTTTTATGGATTCTCACAGAAGGAGGGGAGGACAATTTCCTGGCTTCGGTGAAAATCTGATACAACTTTCGGTAGATAAGCAGGGTCTGTTTTTAGGACAACCCTGTCCTGGTACACCTGGGTATAAGGTGGGTTAACCGAGAGGGCCTGCAAGTCACTCACTCTACGTGCCGATGTAAGGGCCACTAAAATAATGGTTTTTAGGGAAAGATATTTTACTGGTAGTTGTTGGACTGGTTCAAATGGCTCCTTCGTGAGAGCTTCTAACACAAGGTTTAAATCCCAGGGAGCTATTTTTGGCAAAGGAATTGGTCTAGACCTCTGGCAGGATTTAATGAACCTGGCTACCCATCTGTTTGCTGCTATATTGCAATTATATAGAGCGACTAGAGCCTGAAACTTGTACTTTGAGTGTATTTACCGCTAGGCCTAGCTGTAGTCCTGCCTGTAAGAACTCTAAGATGGCCTTGATCGGGGGTTCTTGGTCTAACGGTCTTCCTAGGAACTGCAGAAACTTATTCCATGTCCTACTGTATATATTAGTTGTTACTGGCTTTCTGCTTTTCATCAGTGTAGCCACCAACCCAGGGGAGAACCCTCTATTTTTTAAAAGTGACCTCTCAAATTCCACGCCGTCAGATGGAACCCCTTGACTTGCGTGTGGAATACCGGACCCTGAGCTATCAGGTCTGGAATCTCTTGTAGCACCCATGGATCTGAGAGGGACATCATCTGTAGTAGTGAGAACCAGGGCCTTTTTGGCCAGAACGAGGTTATTAAGATCACTCTGGCCTGATCTTCTCTTATTTTCTTCACCACTGCTGGGATTAAAGCTACCGGAGGAAAGGCGTAACCCAGTTTGAAATTCCACGGAATTTGCAATGCGTCCACTGCCCATGGGTGTTCTTTTGGGTTCAATGAACAGAATCTTTTTACCTGCCTGTTGCTTTTGTTCGCAAAGCGGTCTATTACTGGTTCTCCCCAGAGTTGTACTATTTTCTGGAACACTACGTGATTTATTGCCCATTCTCCCTGCCTCAATGTGTTGCGGCTTAGGAAATTGGCTTGTATGTTCTTCACCCCTCTGATGTGTAAAGGTACTGTCACACTTAGCGATGTAACAGCGATCCCGACCAGCGATATGACGCAGTCAGGATCGCTGGTACATTGCTAAGTGGTCGCTAGTGAGCTGCCACACAGGCAGATCTCACCAGCGATATCGCTGGGGACGGGGGTTGCTACTTACCTGTCACACTAGGCGATCCTGCGTCCTCCCGCCCGGCTCCACGCTCGTCCCTCGTCTCTCCACATGAAGCGACGCAGGAAGCTGACGATGAGAAACAGTCCAGGACGTTCTCGTGCGATCAGCGATTACCAGCGGGGGAGCGGATCGTAGGTAAGTATCACACACAGCGATATCGCTAGCAATATCGCTAAAACATCACAAGTTATAGCGATATTGCTAGCAATATCGCTTAGTGTGACAGTACATTAAGGCCGTTAGAGCGTGTCGGTGTCGTTCTGCTCTGGTAAAGATTTCGTTTGTTCCGCTCATTAGGGAGTGTGACCTTGTCCCTCCCTGGTGGTTGATATATGCCACTGTCACTGTTGTCCGACATGATCCGGACATTGCGGCCTTCTAGACTGGGGATAAATATCCTTAGGGGTTTGTTTACTGCCCTTAATTCTCTTAGGTTGGAGGATGCATTTGGTTCTTGGTGCACCCAGGGCGCCTGGGCTGCCCGTCCCCTCAGGTGTGCTCCCCCCCCCCCCGAGGAACTTGCGTCTGTCAGAATCACATGGGATACTGGCCTGTGCCATAATGTCCCGGCTACTAGGTTTGTTCTGTCTAGCCACCATCTGAGGGAGTCTTTGACTTTTAAGGAAAGTTCCAGCCTTCCTTCTAAACGCCCTTTTAGCAATTTCTGTGCTGATAGGATTCTCTGCTTGCAGTTGACGGGTATGAAATTGTGCCCATCTGACCGCTGGAATACAGGCTGTCAGAGTGCCTAGTAAGGACATCGCCCCTCTCAGGGTCGTGTGAGGTTGGTCTATTGCTGCCAGGGTCATATTCCTCACCTTTTCCACCTTGGCCTCTGGTAAAAGACACGTTTGCTGTTCCGAGTCCAAGATGAATCATAAAAACATTTGCCTTTTTAGGGGTTGTAGCCTTGACTGTTTGACATTCCAGGGTCTGTAGGGTATCTGTTACCCTTTCCACTTGTTCTGTGCAGTGTTGTTCCGAGTTGCCCACAATTAGAAAATCGTCTAAGTAGGGTATTATAATTGTGTTGTGGATTCGGAGGAAGGCTGTCATCTCCGCTACTACCTTCGTGAACACCCTCGGGGCTATGGATATGCCGATCGGAAGGGCTCTGAACTGAAAATGTCTGAGGTTGCCCTGGATGTAGAGAGCTACCCTTAAGTATTTTTGGTACTCTGGATGGATCGGGATGTAGTAGTAGGCATCCTTTAAGTCGACTACGGCCATAAAACAATTGTGATGTAACAGCTTTGTGGCCGAAGTCACTGACTCCATTTTGAAGGTCTGGTTTTCTATCCATCGGTTGAGGCATCTGAGATTTATAATCGTCCTGAATGAATGATCCAGTTTTTTTATTAGGAAGAGGGGTGAGTAGAAACCCCTTCTTTCCTCTTTGTTTGGAACCTCGATCAGCACGTGTTTGTCCAGCAGACTTAGGATCTCTGCTTTTAGGGCCAACTGTTCTTCTAACCCTTTCCTGACGGGGGTCACCACAAACGATGCTCTCGGCCATTGGAAAAAAAGGAAATTTTAGGCCTTTTTTTTTAATGATGTTTAAAATCCAAGTGTTGGAAGATATATTTTCCCAGGCCTGATAAAAGAACATCAGTCTCCCCCCTACAGGGATACCGGCGTCATTGTGGGGGCTTCTTTGCGGATGAAGCGGCTCCCACAAACATGAATCCAGACTCTTTTTTCCTTTTGTCCTCCCATCTTTTCCGATCCCCCGGAGGACGGCCCCTATTGAATTTTCCCCTCCGAAAGGGTGGTCTTCTTTGATCTCCCGTGAATCTGGGGAAGCCCTTTTTCCTGTCTCCTGCTTTTTCCAGGATGTCGTCTAAATTTTTCCCAAAAAGAAATTGTCCATCACATGGAAGAGAGCATAATTTAGCTTTTTATTGTAGGTCTCCCGGACAGCCTTTAAGGCACAATGCACGCCTTGCGGTGTTTGATAACCCCGCTGCGCTCGCCGTTAGTCTCATGGAATCGGCGGAAGTGTCAGCCAAAAAGGCGGCTGCTCCATGTAGAAGATACATATCTCCCAAGATTTTTTCCCTTGACTCCTTGGATGCGAGTTTTTCTTCTAGCTGCTGTAACCAGATCATTAAGGAGCGCGCTGTACAGGTGCCGGCTATTGTTGGTTTCAGTCCCCCTGCTGCTGCTTCCCATGCATGTCTTAGGTAGGAGTCTGCTTTTTTATCTAGCGGATCTCTCAGCACTCCGGAATCTTCTAGGGGCAGGGCCCACCTTTTGGATGATCTGAATACGGCCGCATCAATTTTTGGGACCTTGTTCCATATTTCCGTATCTTTAGGCTCAAAGGAATATCTCCTTTTTGAGGAGGAACGAAGGCTACCTGATCTTTCAGGCTTCTTCCACTTTTTTTCAATGAGCGCCTGAATTTTCTCGTTAACCGGAAAGGTGCGCTTTTTCCTTTCCTGTAACCCCCCCAAACATTACGTCTTCTAGGTACTTAGTTGCTTTCTCCTCCTGTAGGCCCATGGTTTTCCTAATGGCCTTAAGGAGGGCGTCTGTATCCTCTACTGGAAAACACGGCCTGCCTTCCCCGTATCACTATCTGAGGAGGAGGAGGAGGACCTGTGTTCGACCTGATATTCAGACGAGGAAGAGACTGACGAAGAAGTTGGGGAGTCTCTCCTACTTTTTTTCTTTTTCTTTAATAATATTTTAAGTGAGCCTTCTACCTCGGACCTTATGACTGATCTGAGGTTAGTTGCCAGGCTCGGCACCTCCTCTGCCATAGTCCGTTGGATACAGCTGACAAAGGTCCTTTTGCCAATCTTTTGCTAGGGGGCTCTGGCATATAGCACACTCTCTATTATTTGCTCCATGCTTTTTTGCCTTTTCCCTAAGGAAAAAATAACACACAAAAAGGACCCTATTAATATTGGTCTAACATTTTCGAAGATCACTCACCACCCACAAAGTCGGGTACCAGACTCGGAGGCTGTGTTGGAGCATGCGGTCTGTGCTCTCTCGACCTCGAGGAATCCCTTGATCTGTGGCTCGGCCGGCTGCTGCTCTTGCTGCTTGAACGGCTGCCATGCATACGTGCAGAGGTCTGCGACGGGGGCAGAGACAGTGGAGACGGTGAACGTTCCTGCTGTGACCCCATTGTAACACCTGGCCGTCCTGCTCCTTGCCCTCCTTTTGTAGGTGTATCCAGTGAGTGGTCGGTACCCCTCCCCCCTGCGACCGCCGGCCGCTCTTCTAACTGCGGCCGGTGCCACACTGGGTGCCATGTTGCCATCGCGTCTGTGACGTCAGACGCCGGAAGCCGCCCCACCTTCCCCTGTCGTCCCAGGGAGAAGGATCGGGTGTGTGCAGGGGGAGGGAGGCACGGAGGAGAGCCCCGCTGCTGAGGCCGCCATACCGCACCCTCACGAACCCGGGGCCTGCAGGTGGAACCCCGGGGACTGCGCTTCCAGGCCACCGATGGCCGGCGCTGCAGGTAAGCTGACCTGCTCTTCCCGTGCCGGGATGGCCCTGGGTCCATTTTCCCTGACAGGCACCGCCGCTTGTCAGACTGGGATCCCGTTCCAGGACAGGCACCCAACTGAAGCGGGGGAGAGGTGCCGCCCCTTATATTTCAGTAGATTCCTGTCCTGGCGGGGCAGATCCCTCTCTCAGGTGGTGCTGTCATGGGTGAAGAGAAAATTGAGCTCTTTGGCATTAACTCAACTCGCCGAGTTTGGAGGAAAAGAAATGCTGCCTATGACTCAAAGAACACCTTCCCCACTGTCAAGCATGGAAACATTATGTATTGGGAGTGTTTCAGTTAGGCGTTTGGTTTCTGCATCTGCTCTGCAGGAATCCAGAGCCTCACATTCTGCGGTCTCCTGCTGCCCATCCACTGCAGAGATTACTTTGCAGCAGACCGCTCCAGAGACTAAGTTCCTCTGTGTTCCTTCTGAGCATGCTCATGAGACGATCTCCCATTGGAGTTCGGGAGTCATGTGCTCAGGTCCTGCTCCAGATCTCATTGGTCCATCTCGGAGATCTGGAAGCTTCCGGAAGGTCCCGGCTACTATAAAAAGCACGCATGGCGGTTCTGCCATGCGCTAGTATAGACTATACTTGCTATGTGTGAATGGTGACGGATGCATGATTCTGGTGACTGACTCATTTGAAACGCCTTCCCTTTGATAATACGCATGTGGATAGGGAATTAGTTTAGCAGTCAGCGCCAGTCAGTGGCAAGCCTTAAGCCACTGTGCTCACCGCACCGCTACGCTAGCGTCCGACATCGCGCTTGCTTTCTGGCTTTGTCGTCAAGCGGCAGTGTCCTACGCCGTGATGCAGTTGCAGCCCTCCTTGGCTTCCGCAGAAGCGACGCCGCACACATGGTAGGTCTAGAGGGACTCAGCTCCTCTGTCTTGGGTCCTGCTCCTGTGACCAGATACCATGTGTGCATCTACCTGAAGCCTGTGTCTCTAACACGTTCAGCGTTTTGTATGTTTTTTGTTGCGGCACCTCTGTGTGTGAACAGAGACCGCTCTGCGCACTCCGGGTGAAGTTGAACCCATGTGCATCATACTGCCATATTGCTTGTCTGCCATCACTTAGCAGCAGTTATACCACCTACTGCATGGTGAACCCCGAGCGGCGAACGCACTTTATTATTATTTTTATTTAGTGCGTTCCTAACATTATACTAGCGCCAGGGTCTGGCTAGTGATGGCAGATCAGCAGCAACTCCTTCAGTGCATTCGCCAGCTAGAGGGCCGATTGGCTACTCTTGAGAGTGTTATCGCAGCGGCGAAGTCTTCAGAGGCTGCTGTACAGGCAATCGCCGAGGCGGTTTCCCCTATGTCCATGTCCTCCCATGCGCCGACAGTTACCCGCCTCCCATTGCCCGATAAATTTTCTGGCGATGGCGCCTCCTGTAGGGGTTTCATCAGCCAGTGCTCTATCCAGCTGGAGTTACTGGCTGCGCGATTCCCTACGGAACGGGCCAAGGTGGGGTTTATTGTTTCCCTTCTGTCGGGCAAGGCGTTGGAGTGGGCTACGCCATTATGGGAGTGTGGTGACCCAGAGGTTCGGACCGCTGCTCACTTTCTAACAGCTATTAAGCAGGTCTTCCTAGGACCACAGGTCACACACGATACCTCTCTGCAGCTACTTGCTTTGACTCAGGGATCCCTCTCGGTTAGTCAGTATGCCGTTCGTTTCCGGACACTGGCTTCCAAGCTGGAGTGGTCTGACAAAGCCTTCATCCCTGTGTTCTGGAGAGGTTTGGCGGAGCATGTTAAGGATGCTCTCTGTGCCAGAGAGGTTCCTGCAAGTTTGGAAGAGCTGATTGCTATTTCCACCCGCATTGATCTCCGTTTTTCGGAGCGAGGCCTGGAGCGTGCTCAATCCAAACGGAAGGTTACCTCGGCTCCCAACTTTTTTGAGCCTCTGGAACCACCCCAGCCAGAGACTTCACTCCCAGAGCCCATGGAGGTGTCTCGCGCCGTTCTCGAGGCGCGTCCGGCACAAAACTCCATCTGCGGTTGTCATTGTCAACACTCTGTCCCCCAGGATAACCGGGTCCTACAATGGCCAAACTCTGTGCCGCCGGGCAAGACCTTTGTCCCCCCTCACCTTTGGCTGAAGGCTCTTGCGTGGGCGCACGCGTCCAGGGCGGGTGGTCACTGTGGCTACATGCAGACCACAAAGCTCCTGGCAGGGTCGCATTGGTGGCCGCACAGGGCTCGGGACATTAAAAAGTATATTCGGGCATGCGCCTCATGTGCTCGGGATAGCCTCCTTAAACAGAGAGTGGAAACGTCCGCCGATACACCGCGGCGTTCCTCTTCAACCTATGCTCCAGCCGGTTTTGCCGCTCCTGTTGTCTTCCACGTGTCCCTTCTTAAACCTTGAGATCTTGCCGACTCTGATACCTTCCACATGTCCCGGTTTTCCGTGTCATCTCCCGAGATCTATGCCTCTGATGGGCACAAGGTGGTGGATTGGAAGGCTCAGAGGGGAGGGGGCCCTAGGAGGGGGGGGTAATGTTAGGCGTCTGGTTTCTGCATCTGCTCTGCAGGAATCCAGAGCCTCATATTCTGCGGTCTCCTGCTGCCCATCTACTGCAGAGATTACTTTGCAGCAGACCGCTCCAGAGACTAAGTTCCTCTGTGCTCCTTCTGAGCATGCTCATGAGACGATCTCCCATTGGAGTTCGGGAGTCATGTGCTCAGGTCCTGCTCCAGATCTCATTGGTCAATCTCGGAGATCTGGAAGCTTCCGGAAGGTCCCGGCTACTATAAAAAGCATGCATGGCCGTTACGCCATGACTATACTTGCTATGTGTGAATGGTGATGGATGCATGATTCTGGTGACTGACTCATTTGAAACCCCTTCCCTTTGATAATACGCATGTGGATAGGGAATTAGTTTAGCAGTCAGCGCCAGTCAGTGGCAAGCCTTAAGCCATTGTGCTCACCACACCACTACGCTAGTGTCCGACATTGCACTTGCGTTCTGGCTTTGTCGTCGAGCGGCAGTGTCCTACGCTGCGCTGCAGTTGCAGCCCTCCTTGGCATCCGCAGAAGCGACGCCGCACACACGGTAGGTCTAGAGGGACGCAGCTCCTCTGTCTTGGGTCCTGCTCCTGTGACCAGATACCGTGTGTGCATCTACCTGAAGCCTGTGTCTCTAACAGGTGTGGTAGGGGGCCAGATTGGGGGGTGGACCACTGCTTACCATGTCCGGATGACACAGACACCAGGCGATGCAAGGACGAGACGGAGACAGATTCCACTTGTAACAGTTCCGGATTTTATTCATCGTCATTCTGACGACCACAACCACGCACCGCAGCTTGTTTACAGCATTCTATCTCCAGGCCCGGGTACCTGCACCTTTGCTCCAGTTGAAGTAACGTCCCTCGCGGATCTTTCACTGGGGCTGTCCTAGACCAATCTACCCCCAGCGCTTCACCTGCCCGAGGTCGGCGTCCAATCGGTACCCCCGGGGCCTCGTCTGTCCTGCGGTCCATCGGGTCAGGGCCACCCCCTGACTGTCTCTTCTCTGTCAGTCCCCTGGTCGAGCTCTTCCACTGTTTCCGGTCTTCTGTCCTGAGTCTTCCTTTCCTGAGCTCCTCCCGGGACTGGCCTGTCTGGAACCCCAACCAGTTCTATTTATCCCCTCTCTCACTGGGGAATTCCCCTCTTGGGTTCCTATCTCCCCGCCCCCATGACTAAGCGTTTTCTTGAGCCATAAGCTGATGTTCAGTCCTCAACTACTCTCCCTTGCCATCTTGTTGTCATTTCTCGGTACTACACCCTCCTATCTACTTTTCCCAGCTGTCACCCTTCTATCCTTTCAATCTCTGTCTCTGGTGCACAAACCGTCCCCTCCTACTGCCAGTCACGTCTGTCCGTCAAGTCACCTTCCCCACACAGGTTCAGCGTTTTGTATGTTTTTTGTAGCGGCACCTCTGTGTGTGAACAGAGGCCGCTCTGCGCACTCCGGGGGAAGTTGAACCCGTGTGCATCATACCGCCATATTGCTTGTCTGCCACCACTTAGCAGCAGTTATACCACCTACTGCACGGTGGACCCCGAGCAGTGAACGCACTTTATTATTATTTTTATTTAGTGCGTTCCGCCGTTCCTAACAGTTTCTTTGCTAATTGTACAGGACTACTTTGCTACATTAATGGAAGAATGGATGGAGCCATGTATTGTAAAATCCTGAGTGACAACCTCCTTCCCTCCGCCAGGACCTTAAAAATAGAAAAATGGGTCGTGGCTGGGTCTTCCAGCAAGACAATGACCCAAAACATACAGCCAAGGCAACAAAGGAGTTGCTCAAAAAGAAGCATATTAAGGTCATGGAGTGGCCTAACCAGTCTCCAGACCTTAATCCCATAGAAAACTTATGGAGGGAGTTGAAGCTCCGAGTTGCCAAGTGACAGCCTCAAAATTGTCACGTCCCCTGAAGAAGGAACCTTGCGAAATGGCGCTCGTCAGGTGAGGGAATTCTAAGCAACTGCTGGTCTTCCTGCATAATCCCACAGTACCAGTCTCTAAACGGATATTTAACCGCATGAACACTGTGGGACACTATACATACCTGCTTTTGAGTGTATTCTGTTGGTATATGTGAGGAAATAAGTATATGTAGGGAAGTGGACTGACCTATGGACCTGTCTGCAGCAGGAAGGTGAATGCAAGATGTGCCGTAAAAGTACTTGACGTGACCTGGTGTAGATGTATGTAGGGAGGCAGCTAGAGACAGTGAAAGATGGTAAAGTACTGTGCTTTGACCACTAGGGGGAGACCAAGAACAGCAGGAAAGGGAGACAGTGCAGTACTAAAGTTTGGCCACAAGATGGAGACAGAGCAGTGAGGAATGGGCTTAACAGCAGCTTAAGGCTTGGAAACCGCATAGTCATAGTGGGTGGAGTTATGGGGACTCGAGAAGGGGAATTCCCGGGGAGGGGAATAGATAGGCAGAGAGAGTGCCAGAAGCCAGCTAATCCAGGAGGAGGAGTTCAGCAGAGCAAGAGACTGAAGAGGAAGAGACAGAGAGGAAGAATTCCGGGAGGGACTGGAAGGAGAAACAGTCAGGGGGTGGCCCTGACAGGAGAGCCGCATGACAGAGGAGGCCCAGGGGTACAAGACGGATGGACTTGGACAGGTGAAGCGTTGTGGTGGTAGGCCTAAGGCAGCCACAGTGAAAGAGCTGCGAGGGACGTCACTGTAAAGGAAACAGAAGAAGGTGAGAGGTACCCGGGCCTGTGCATAGAAGCTGTTGTGCTGCTGTTGTGTTGCTGTGGTCGTCAGGAGGACAGCCAATAAAGAGGACCTGTTGAACGCACATCGGTTTCTGTCCCCAGTCTGTTCCACCATTTGGAGGCCTATTTTCCTGCACTGTCTTTTTAAACTTGGTAAATATATATTGTCGAAGTGTTCTTTGCCTCAATAATTAGGACTATGGGATTAAATACTTTTCTCCCATGAGGCATTGCCTGTAAGCTGGTCTCTATGAGGAGAACCAGTGTGTCCCGCACATTGCCTCAAGGGCATTGCACTCAGCAAGCCAGACTTTGCTCCTTGAGGAAGCATTGGCGAAACATGCGTTGGAGGGTGAGGTGGAGGACGAGTAGCACATATTGGCAATATGGATCTGTATAGTCCTTTATTGTGTAATAAAGAAGCCGTGATATCTCTGAAAAATTCTTGCAGGATGTGCCATTAATAAGGAGAGACTGCCATCTGCGGAAATCATGCGGAACCAAATTGTGCTGGAATATTTGAGCAACCTTGTGTGCTTGACTGGATCAAGTGACCCACAAGAAGGACTTCTCTGATATAAAAGCCCTGCACGTCAGACCACAAGGAGATTTTGCACCAGGGAAGAGAACGGAGCAGGTGTGCTCCGGAGAAACCGCTGAGACCAGTGTGACAGGCCTCAGTGGGAAGTCTGCACCACCCAGGTGCCGACTGCCGCCTGGCCAGGTACAGAGACCTCCATGTACCGTCTACGCTGGTCAGAGCCAGGATCTGTGCCGTGCACTGGTCAAGCCTCCATGGCTCCAGTCACCTTTCAAAAGCCTAGGCCTAGTCCTCTCCACTAGTGATGAGCGAGTATACTCGTTGCTCGGGTTTTTCCGAGCATGCTCGGGTGATCGCCGAGTATTTTGGTGTGCTTGGAGCTTTAGTTTCTGCCGATGCAGCTGCATGATTTGCGGCTGCTGGACAGGCTGAATACTTGTGAGGAATGCCTGTTTGTTAGGGAATCTCCACATGTACTGTATTCAGGCTGTCCAGCAGCTGCAAATCATGCAGCTGAGGCGACGAAAACAAATCTCTGAGCACGCCAAAATACTCAGGACACCCGAGCATGCTCAGGAAAACCCGAGCAACGAGTATACTCGCTCATCACTACTCTCCACCTCAAGCATAAGAGACTTCCGCCAATGGTCAAGCTGAGAAAATCCATGACTTCGACAGACCGTCACTTCCAGCTGTCATCTATGGTACTGGGGTAGGCTTGGATTAGGATTACAGGTAGGAAAGAGCCATTGGGTGCGTGGGAGGCTCAATGGGCTTTGATAGACTACGTAAGGCCGGAGTCACTCTAGTGTTGAATACGGATGAGTGCTATGCGATAAAACATTGTATAGCACTCGGACCACTGTTCATCTATGGGGCAGCTCCCATCACCATTTTTTTCTCTCGCACGTAGAAGACGCCCGAGAAAATCGCAGCAGGCAGCCATTGTATGCGTATGTCTGCCAAGTCTTGCCAATGCAAGTCTATGGGTGAAATACGCAAGCATTTTCCAGGTGACAGGAAATTGCCTTATCCATTATCAGGAAGCTTTGGCATGCAAATTTCACTGGAAACCTCTAGAAAAATTCCGGAACACGCCTCCACGGAGGTCCAACAGCATGGCCAGACACATGTGGAGCTGCTTATAGTTCTGGTTCAGGAGAGGCCAGAAATATAGGACCAGTGTGATGCACATTATTCTGACCACGCACAAAAGGATGCTGAATGGAAGCGAATCTGCACCCAAATGTTCACCAATTATGAGGAAAGTCCTCGTGAGGTGCAGCACGAAATTAGTAACTACAATCATAAAAAATTTTAAAAAAAAAGTACAAATGAAACAACAAATGAACATATCATCATACGTGATATTTTTTGTAATATGTGGCCTATTTCACCCTTTACACTTGGCAAGTAGCATGCCACACTACACTATAACCTACATTTGGCAAGGCAAACACTGATTGAAAGCTAAAACATTTATTGTATAACTTTGCAGTGTCTGATGTCACTAGACGGTGGTGCAGCTGCCATGACCAGTTACGCCAAGAATGCCAGAAGTGGACCAGGAGTGCTGCTGAGAGAACCAAAAAAAAGAGAAATACATTTATTATGACCATTTAAATTTTCTGGCTCCTGTTCTGGATCTACATCCGTAAGTGCATCCATGACCCCACATTTTACACATGGCCTTAGGGGCAAATCTTGATATTTTTTTTGTTTCAACTTTGTGCTGAAAAGCAGAACTGACTCGAACCTTACCAAGCGGGAAACTGCTTCGGACTCTGAGGTCAACATCGACCATGTTGGTGAAGCAGAAGAAGTGGCTGGCCCATCTTCTGCAGCATCATCAACCACCCAACCACAAGTGCCTTCTGCACGACAGGAGGGCAATCCAGAAGAGGACCGGGGCCACAGTAGTAGCTGTGAGGAGGGAGCTTTCCACCACTGGTAACATACGACAAGTGGACACTGGGGTTTTGGACTACCTTTCACGCACTGTGAACGATGACGGTGAGGAAGCATATGCACGCAGTCTTGCACGCTATCTGCGTACAATTCCCCGTGAGGTGAGGCTGCGGGCCAGAGGGGAATCCAAATTTTAACTGACGCATGCACCCCACCAAATAATCCAAATCCAGTATTTTTATACCTAGAAAGGTGGCAAATGTCCAGCAACAACCAACTCCAAATGCTTGGAATCCAGGATGATCAGGCATTATCAGTTGCTGAACCACCTCCCTCACGGATGCCATCACCACAGCAAGCCCCAAACCAACAATGGCCACGACATGTTAAATTTTTGGCTCTAGCTGCGCCTGCCCAATATGGCCACTTGAGCAGACACACTGTTGGAGTGGTCATAACATGGGTATGCTCGACATGGCCATTCTGGGGGGGTATGAACAAATGGGCCACGCCAATACACAGGATTACCTACATCCTTACTAAACTGCACAGTCATAGAATCATAGAGTTGGAAGGGACCTCCTGGGCCATCTGGTCCAACCCCCTGCTCAAAGCAGGATTCGCTAAATCATCCCAGTCAGATGTCTGTCCAGCCTCTTTTTGAAGACTTCCATTGAAGGAGAACTCACAACTTCTCTTGGCAGCCTGTTCCACTCATTGATCACTCTAACTGTCAAAAAGTTTTTTCTAATATCTAATCTGTGTCTCCTCCCATTCAGTTTCATCCCATTGCTTCTAGTCTTTCCTTGTGCAAATGAGAATAAAGTTGATCCTTCTACAATGTGACAGCCCTTTAGATATTTGTAGACAGCTATTAAGTCTCCTCTCAGTCTTCTCTTTTGCAAACTAAACATTCCCAAATCCTGCAACCTTTCCTCATAAGACAGGGTTTGCAGACCGGTCACCATTCTGGTTGCTCTTTTCTGAACTTGCTCCAGTTTGTTGATGTCTTTTTTAAAATGTGGTGCCCAAAACTGGACACAATATTCAGATGAGGTCTGACCAAAGAGGAGTAGAGGGCAATAATGACTTCACGTGATCTAGACTGTATGCTTCTGTTAATACATCCTAGAATTGCATTTGCTTTTTTTTGCTGCTGCATCACACTGTTGACTCATATTCAGTCTGTGATCTATTAGTATACCCAAGTCTTTTTCACATGTGCTGTTGCTTAGCCCTATTCCTCCCATTCTGTATATGCTTTTTTCATTTTTATTGCCCAGATGTAGTACTTTGCATTTTTCCCTGTTAAAAACCATTCTGTTAGTTGCTGCCCACTGCTCCAGTTTATTTATATCTTTTTGATATAACCATGCTCCACAGCAGGTCCCTTCCTGGGTCCATAATCCTGGCTCATCATCCACCTCTCGGGGTCACACTTAGGTTGCCACACGAAGTAGCCAAACCTCTCATGGTGTAATGCCACCATCACTTCCACCAACATACCATAATTTGTAATGCAAAGTGTCATCACGAGAAAACTTTTGGTTTTGTTAGCAAGTTTTTGTAGGCCCACTTACACTGGCCCCATATGCTTAACATTTTTTTTAACAAAACTAAGCATATTTTTTGATTAATACAAGTTAAATCAATTTGCATACTTGGTGCTGTAACAGCTAGATAGATGATATGTTTAATATCAGTTTTAGATCATTATTAGGCCAACACATCACACACTTCAAACATTAACATAACTTTATTTTACCAAAAAAAAAAAAAAAAATACACCCACACATCACAACATAGACACTGCATTGTCATGCCATGGAGTATATCCCTCTGGTGAAACAAAATAAAGTGCGGGATGTGTTTACAAATTAAGGCCAGAGGGCTGACGACATGGATGATGTACATGTGTAGTAGCCCTGCCATTATTTCCATCCGCCACTTCATCACCATCATTTGATGTACAGTCATGGATTCTGGTGAAGTATCACACAGGCTTTAAATAACCTCATTCACTTTTCCTTCACTAAGTTGAATGGCTGAAGGCAGGACACGCCATTTTGCACAGAGAATACCAAAGGCACACTCCACCAGTCGCCGTGTGCGGGATAGGAGGAAATTAAAGACTCTGCGCCGGTGATCCAGGCCTCTACGTGGATATGGTCTCATGACACTGCGGTTTAATTGAAAGGCCTCCTCAGCAACGATCACATAAGGCACCGCTTCCATAGTAGACCCTGGTAGCTGACGTGGGGGTGGTAGGTCCAATTCATTATTGCGCAGCCGCCGATCCATTATAGAAGAATTGAAGACTCTGAAGTCTCCAGTTCTTCCATATGCCCCAATATCTACAATTATAAACCTGTATGTGCTGTTGACCAGGGCCAACAGCACTGCAAAAAAATACTGTTTATAATTATAATATTGGAACCCTGAGTTTGGCGGCTTACGCACATGGATGTGCTTCCCATCCAGGGATCATATGCAGTTTGGAAATTGGCACGTTTCCTCAAAGCCACAGGCTATCTGGAGCCAGTCTTCTTTTTTGGGCTCAGGCATTACCGATTGATGCAGTCGGGACCATATTTCTGAGCACAGAACGAACAGTGCCCGAGATGGTGGATTTCCCAATTAAAAGCTCAAGATAAGGAGCCGCATAGGAGAGCCCAGTGGAAAGGAATCTATAAGGGAAATTAAAAAAAAAAAAAAAAAAAAGGGAACAAACCATTACAACAAAAATAAGGGGACAGTGTATTTAGCAAAAACCCAATTAAAATACGTAAGCAACACAGAGGATGAATACATACAGTAAAGTTGATTTTATCTATTTATCTATGCTCACCCCCTCTTCCTTCAACATGCAGTCACATGGCGAAGATATATAGATGACATCTTCTGCCTTTGGAACGGACCCGTGGAAACTTTACTGCAGTTCGATCAGCACATTTACAATATCTGGCCAGAACTGAAATTCACTTTACAACATAGCTCCGTTCAAATCAATTTCCTGGACACCCTGATCTGTAAGGACCAACATGGTTTCCTCACTATTAATCTATTCACTAAGCCTACAGATAGAAAAAGGTTTGTTGCACTTCAATAGTTGCCATCCACCAGCTATAAAAAATTCCATTCACAAATCCCAATTCAATAGGGTTAATATTATAGTGTCGGACAATACCACTAAGAATTTGAGAATGTCTGAAATGGAGGACAAATTCTATCATAGGGGCTATTCCAAGGAGGTTTTATCCAAAGCCAAACCAACATCACATCATCCAGGAGAATTGACACCACTAAACACGTACCATTTGTCCGTACATATCATCCTTTCACATATGGCACAATCCTCCATCAGGCATCATTGGAGCCTCCTGACTCAGAGCTATCCAGATATTCCAAAATTCCAGGTTCCCTATCTTTCCTGTTTTTGCCATGCTAAAAATATTAAGGATAAATTGGTTAAAGCTGACTTGGGATCTAGAACAATACTGCCTAAAAAGGACTATACAGGCCTTGGATGCCTTCAATGCAACAATATTCAAAAAGGCCCTAAGGTTTTTCATCCACATACTGGGCAGGGGATACCCATTAAAGGTTTCTTTACTTGCGAATCTGCTTATGTGATATATGTCATTAAATTCCCTTGTGGTTTGGCATATGTGGGAGAGACCACCCAATCCGTCAGAGATAGGATTTCACAACATAAGTCCAACATTAGGTGTTAAAAAAAAAAAAAAAACAAACCACACACTCATCTGCCCTTACCATACCACTTTCAAAATAAAAACCACAATATATCACAGCTAAGGTTCCAGGTCCTTGAACAGGTTGAGGTCAGCAGGAGAGGCCTAAATAGGGTCAAAATCCTAAAAAAAGAGGGAAGCATACTGGATATTCACCATGCAGACGCTGGAACCCAGGGGCCTCAATAGGGACTATGATGTTGCTGCTTTTTTAGAATATTACGAATTTTATTTTGTGAATTGTATAAGGTCTTGCAATGTACTGCATTTTAGGGTTCACTAACTTTTTTCTTGTTCCATAGAACCGTTAGTCACTTCTTCACAAAGCACTGGGCATGGCCAGCCTTGTTGATGGTACAAGTATGCACCTATCACTTTATCTTTACTGTACTAGCAAAACATAGTTCCATTTTGCCAACGTTTTATAACGCATACCCTTCATTTCAATGATTCCCCTTTTTTATATAAAAAAAAAATCCCCTTCCCCCCCCCCCCCCTCTAATTTTTTTCCCCTAATTTTTTTTTGCATCATGGTTTAACCATATTGCTCTGTCCTCACTGAATGAAGCAGACTTATACAGACAGCTAAACCGCTATATCGGGGTCCAATAAGGAGACTGTAGGTTGAGTCTGTGATTTTATTGAACGTGATGATATATTGGAGCCGTGAAACTATAATGCAAGCAATATATATATATTTTATATACACATACATACACACACACACACAATAAGTCAGTACAGGGTAGCAGAGATTCATAATGTATGCTATGTATAAATGTATCAACATTTGCACACTAATGGCTGACCAGAGGCAAGACTAATTAAACTAGGCTAGTATAGGACAGGAATTAGCTACAGAAAATATGAATACGTACCGGCGATGCAATCGCAAGGGGAGAGGAAATGAGATGCTTCTTATATGCAGGCTAAAGGAAAATAGAGGAGTGTAAGGGAGATGGAGCTGAGCTAACCAGAATGCATGGCAAAAGCTACCAGAATGCACTGCAAAGCTTACCATAATGCACTGCAAAAGGAGGGAAAGATTCAGGCAACGTGAAAGTAAAACAATATAAGACTGCGGTTATGACTCTGGTCACTAGAGGGAGACAAAAACACTGAAAACAATACAGTCTATGTACATTTAGATTTCTCCATATTCTCACTAGTAATCACTGTAAATATTATCAAACAAATAATCAGAGATTAGAAATTAGATGTCAGAGACAGAACACTCCCCGTCTGGCATCAGATGTCACTAGCCTTTTTCTCTGAAGACAATAGGACTAGTTCAGTTACCTGTCTGAAGAATCTCTTAAGTTCATTCCCTTTGGCCATCCTCAGTTCAACTTTGCAGATGTTGCCATCCTTACTCGGGAATGTGGCGGTCACTAGACCAAGTGGCCATTGGTTCCGGTGGACTTGGCAGTCTTTCACAAGGACGAGGTCACCAATCCTCAGATTAGGTCTAGTAGATTGCCACTTCTTCCAAGGGTAGACAAATATTGTTTGCGCCACCTGTCCCAGAAAGTATTTGCAAGACTTTGTACCTGTCTCCATTGGCGCTTGTAGATTTCCTTAGCATCAAATCCTCCTGGAGGGGCACTGGATAATCCTATTTTCTCGGTAAGGAGAGTAGCTGGAGTCAATAACAAGGGTTCCTCGGGGTCATTAGGGACTGGAACCAAGGGTCTTGTGTTGATTATAGCTGCGGCTTCTGCAATGAAGGTGGTTAGACTTTCGTGGGTAAGCCTCGCTGCTCCTTCTTGAAGAAGCTGACCTTGTAAGGAACCACCCCCCTATACAGGGAGTGTTAGGGGCAAGACCAAGGTGGTGCGTAACCATGACTGCAGGAACCAGATGGCCGGCTCAAGGAAGACAAGTGCGAGTGTCTGGAAACAGGGAACGTGCAGGATACAAGACATAAAGCGTGGTCACAAGGTTTCTTCAACAAAGCGTGGTCTCAGGGTTTAATCAGGTTCAAGATAACAAGGACAAAGTGATACATAGCAAGGTGCATGCGTGGGCACACCAAGGTCCAAGGCATGATACGTGCTAGGTGGCACGCCAGGGTTCTGGCAAGGGCTAGATGGCATCGGACTCCGGATATCTGGCAACGATCAACAGGCTATGGACATCAGGCCACAGTCATCAGGCTCCGGACCTCTGGCAGCAATCGGCAGGCTCCGGGCATCCGGCAGGCAAGCCAGGGTTCAGGCAAGGAGGCACGCCAATGTTCAAGACATGGTGCCAGGCAGGATGCACGCTAGGAGACACCAGGGTCCAGGGCAGGGTTCAAGGCAAGGTGCGTGCTAGGGGCACACCAGGGTCCAAGGCAGGGTGCGTGCAAGGTGGCACACCAGGGTCCAAGGCAGGGCGAGTGCTAGGAGACACGCCAGGGTTCAGGCTAGGGCCTGTGCATGCTAGGAGGCACGCCAGGGTTCAGGCTAGGGCCTGTCCATGCTCAAGGGCACGCCAGGGTACAGGCTAGGGCCTGTGCGTGCTAGGAGGCACACCAGGATTCCTGCACGTACTTTAGAGAAGCATGGGGAGGTATGCCAAAGAGCAGGCTAGGGCTTGCGCATGCCAAGAGGGCACGCAAAGCCCAGTGCAGCGTGAGTGCAAGGAAGCACAGAGGGCACTGGCTAGCTGGTCGGGCTGAGGCTCAGACAGGCGGGCAAGACTGAGGCGAGCACAGCTGAGGCACAACAGGTGGACACAGCTAAGTCACTGGCCAACGAGCACGGCTGAGGCACAAGCAGGCAGGCACAGCTAAGGCAGGCACGGCTGAGGCACAAACAGGCGAACGAGGCAAGGCCGGGGGCTTGCAAAGGGCACGCGGGGAAACAAGGCAGGGCAAAGTACAGAACAAGGAGCGGAATGTAGGCTGAAGCACAGAGCCGGGTACAAGAAAGAGAAGCGGAGCGTATGCTAGAGCCCAGAGCCGGGTCAGAGACAGAGCAGAGTACAGACAGGTAGCGGAACGTATGCTGAGGCACAGAGCCGGGTACCAGGGAAAAGCGGAGCATATGCCAGAGCTCAGAGTACAAAACAGGGCTTGTGTTAAAGCAGCGCAGGAAGGCAGAATACAAAGATAAGGCTTAAAGCACAGTACATGGCCAAAGCGCATACAGACCGCACGGCGAGGCACAGTACAGAAACAGGCTTGTACAAGAGAGCACGATAGGACAGAGTGTAGGAGAGAAGCAGAGCTTGTGCTAAGGGAGCATAATAAGACATAGTACAGGGAAGGCACCCAAGGATAGATACAGGACACCAGACGAAGACAGGACACCAGACGAAGTACAGGACAAAAGACAAACACATGATACCAGACGAAGTACAAGCACAATATTATCAGACAGATTAGAAATTAGCTGTCGGAGACAGAACACATATTATTGCCCTGTAAACATTTTCTTCTAATGACCCATACAGCTAAGTATACTTATAAACATCATACAAATAACAGCGGCCCAGTATTGGCCTCTTTAAGTATGCATGCGCTCCCTCCCACGATTCACGCTATCACAGGACACACAATGTTGCTTTCAGCTTTACTGTGCACCCATATGGATGCCACTGCACAAGCACATGCGCGGTATGCTTCCTTGTTTACATGTCACATGACCGCGGTGACGCGGCAGTGTCGGATCCTTCTTCTACATAGCATTATACATAGACTTAAAAAAAAAAAAAAAAAAATAATATATGAAATTGTGGTTGGTGCCCGTTTATTCTATATCTTGTCATGCATAGACTTAACCACGCATGCGCTCCCCCATCTCTTGTCCCGATTACATGACCGCAAAGCTGCGGCGGTGATTGGACCTTCCCCTCTTCTTATACCCGGAAGCAAAACACGGGCGTGCAGCGTCTTTATTCAGACAGCACATTTCTCCCTGGACCCGACATAAGGTAAACAAACAGGAGACGAGGCAGTCCTGCCGTACTCCTTCCTCTTGTTCGATTAGGCTCCCATCCAATTCCTCCCTTTTTTTCCCCTTACAGCACTGTTCCCATGCAACACAGATGTAATTCATACAAGCGCAGTCTAAAAATCGGTAATCCAGGTGATCCAGTAAGGCTTATTTCCACATATATATTCTTTCACAGGTAATATAATAATCTACCTAAACTAACCAGCCTTTCCCACTTATTCATTATTTACTTAGTATCTACCATTAATTCCTATAATCATTATACAGTGCCTATTCACTGCCAGGGGCCACTAGCTGCCAGATGCTCTGCCAATCTGACTTCCAATCCTGTCACATCCAGGTACTATATGGTTACTCTGCCATAATTCTTCTGGCAATTTTTCTTCACATCAACAATTGACAATATATTGTGTACTTTTTAAAAGGATTTATTCAATTATACCCACCTTTTTCTTTCAGCACTATAGGATATTCATTCCTGATACCCAGCCCACCAGCGTAGGGGCTCTTTACACAGTTCCTTCCTTTAGGTACTGTATCTATTTAGACAGACACTCATGTCACCATCTGGTTGTTGCTGCTCTTCGCGTGATTCTGTAGAGCTTCATCTACCACTATAGATTTATTATATCCTTGAGTATCCTGATAACGGAATCTGGTAACCACAATATGATATTCTACAATGTACACAGTACTATTGCTTTTTTTTCCCTTAACTACCATCTCAGCACAGACTTTATTTCGCTGCCCATGGAATCTCTTGACCCTCACTGGACACACTTGGACCAAATTTCCGGATATGCTATTCGACATGTATTCCACCATCGACTTCTTTTTCAAATGCCACGAATTCTACCTAGCACAACGTTGCATCTTGTGACAGCAGTTTATATATGTACTTTATTCTAACGTACTGTTTTTTGTTTCTGTATATATTTTCTAGTTTCTATCTTTGAAAGTAATGTTCTGATGAAGGTCCAGTGTAGGACCGAAACCGTTCAAGTTATTTGTTGTCTGGATGCGCAAAAATATAGGAACTGTCAAGTTGCTTCTTGAATTGAGTGCCAAGTTGATTTAATTTAGTAAAGTAAGTAAAAGGTGCTCCTTGGCAGAAATAGACTTGCACACCTTGGTGTCCTTGAAGGTGATACCAGGGTGCACAGTCTCATGAAGAATGTCAAGTGTTGGCACGCTCATCCGACAATACTTGTAGAACTTGTCAGGATTGCTGTGTAGAGAATCATACAGATGGTGGCAATGCCCTTTAGTCAGCCGTTGCCTCAAAAGCGGTTGTACCTACATTTGTCTCCACCTCCTCGGATCCACAATCACTGGGTAAGGCTCCCCAAAACATTGGGACAAAACCTAGTGGAAAAGAACCCGCTCAGTTGTGTTGAAGGTCAGCCTATATGACATGTTGGACACAAAGCAGAAATTCCAAAATACAAGCAAGGACTGTAATGCAAAGCTTGGAGAAGTTAACTTGTTGTTTAGCCAATTAACAGGGTTGATGATTAGGATTTAATTCATTTCAGGCCATGGACCCATTATATGTTCATTTTGCAAGTCTGCGATAAAATCCCACCATACGGATGTCACACAGATACTTAGATGCGAGGAAATCGCATCATCGCATTGCAAACGGATAACACAGCAATCCCCCTTTGAGAACATTGGTGCGATTCTTGGCCGAGAGAATCGGTCCGATTTTTAATACGGCAAGTGTGACTCCGGCCTTAGAAAGAGACTTGTGGCCTAGCAGGAAACCCCGGTGTTCCCCGCTAGGGCCAGAGTTTGAGAGAACTTACCTAGTGACTCCCAAGACTGGGTGTACCACCTTTTGTTAAAACAACATTAACATTCAAGTGTTAGAGACTTTCTTGGTTATTCTAAATGTTTTGTTATTCATTCTATTGTTGATTTGCATAGTTACTAACATTAATTGTTTAACCCCTTAACTCCCAGAGTTATTTTCGTTTTTCTCTCCCCTCCTTCCCAGAGCCAAAACGTTTTATTTTTCCTTCAATATGGCCACGTGAGGGCTTGTTTTTTGCGGGACAAGTTGTACTTTTGAACAACACGATTGTTTTTACCATGTCGTGTACTAGAAAACAGGGAAAAAATTCAAAGTGCGGTGAAATTGCAAAAGAAAAAAAAAAAAAAAAAAAGTGCAATTACACAGTTGTTTTTTGGATTATTTTTACCAACCATGTTCACTAAATGCTAAAACTAACCTGCCATTATGATTCTCCAGGTCATTAAGAGTTCATAGACCCCAAAAATTTCTAGGTTCTTTTTTTATCCAAGTGGTGAAAAAAATTCCAAACTTTGTTAGGCTGGGTTCACATTGCGTTAGATAGCGCTGTTAATGCCATCTAACGGATCCGTTAGCGCAGCCATTGACTGCAACGTTAATAACGCATGACGAAATCGGCAGGCGTTTGCAAGTATGCATTATTACCTAACGCACCCTCGAACGCTGCTTGCAGAGTTTTTGGGTGCGTTGACATTAACGCACAGCGAACGGACCCGTTCGCTGTGCATAGGAATGTATGGGCTAACGCATGGTAGTGCTAGGTACCGGAGCGCTACCATGCGTTAACACATACCGTTAGCGCTATGGCACTAAAGATTCTAAAAATGACTTTAGCGTTAGCGCATCCGTTTAATGGATCCGTTAAACGGATGCCGTAACGCAATGTGAATCTAGCCTTACAATTGCTCTCCTATTCATGTGACCTATAGATCTAAAGTTTTTTGGTGCACACTTCTAGCTTACTTATCCTTGTTAGGCTACTTTCACACTTGCGTTTTTTGCTGCGCACACAAATGCATGAAAAAAAACGCATCATGCATTTGTGTGCGTTTTTTGGTGCATTTTTTTTTTTTAAAAAAAAGAAGTTTTTTTGCGCATTACAATGCGCACCCATAGACTTTAATGGGTGTTTTGCTGTAAAAAAAAAAAACCCATTGCGTGCGCATGTGTTTTTTTGGAGCAAGTCGGACGCACAAAAAATGCAACAGGATGCATTTTGTGTGCCCGAGCGCACACTGCAAAAAATGCATGCGCATACAAACGCGTACGTGTGCATATGTATGCGCACCCATGTCAAAGTATAGGGGGTAAAAAGCAGCGCAAAAAAACGCAAGTGTGAAACCGATGCAAGTCATTTCTTTCATTATAAATTAATACCTATATTATTTATTTTGCACTTGCACTTTACACATCTACTATATAATTGTCTTATTCTGTCTGTAACCGAAATCCTGCGTTGTTGATTTGTCGCGGCCGCCAGGCACAGCTGTTTGTAACTAAGTTGTGCCTGCCGCTTATTGGTCGCGGCTGGCCACCATCTAGGCTGTGACCAGTCAGCGACAAGCAGGATTTCCGTTACAAACAGAGACAGACAGAATTAGACGATTATATAGTAGATACAAGTCTGTGTGAGGAGAAAATATATATATATATATACACACACATACACACACACACACACACATATACACACACACATCTGTATCAGGAGAAATATATACACATGTCTGTATGAGGAGAACATCCTGCTGCACCTGCTGTTTGCCATTAAAGATGCAGCACAAACTGATGGTAATTTTTTTGCACCTACTCATCGCTTTCTATGGGAGAAAAACACAGTAAAAACAATGAAAGCACTGACATGCTGTAGAAAAAAAAAAAAAAAAAAAAAAAAAAAAATTCAGTCAAGAAAAGAATCATGTGCATGACATTTCTGAAATCACATTGCTTTTGCTTGTAAAACGCAGCTTTTAAACTGCATTAAAAAATGCAGCAAAAATGTAATGTGTGAACATAGCCTTAGTGTTGAATTCACTGTAAGACTAGGGTCTCATGACCGTATATTTTCCATCAAGAAAATCGGTCCGATAATGCTGATCAGACTTGGATCAGAGTATGTTCAGAATGAATTCCATTTTTCTCTGATGTGAAGTATTAAAAAAGTTTCTTCATCCTGTCAGTACGTGAAAATCGTACCAAACTCACCTTTCATCCAAGTGCAGTCCGATCTTTTCACTGTCCCATTGATAATTATTTGGCACTTGCCTATTCGTATCTGAGGCAAATGGTGCAAGCTGTGATTTTTTCCCCTCGGACCACTAGGCATGTGCATGGTCACATACAATAGAAATCATAGAATCACAGAATGTTAAGAGTTGGAAGGAACCCCCAGGGTAATCACGGCCAACCCCCATTAATATAATGACATTAATCTGAGTGCGATACAAGGGTTTCACTATTGAGGACAATGTACATGTGTTATTTCTTGAAACAGGACGTTAAACTCTAAAAGTGCTGCAGTGGCCAAATTGCAAGATTTTTTACTTTTAATACAGAGTATGAAAAAAAAAAAAAAAAAAAAAAAACCCCACGAAAAAATTAACACAAAAACATGATTTAATCCATAAATCATTTCCTGATAATAGTTTTAATCAATCTTTATCTAATAATGAAAGAGGTAGAGAAATAAAACATAAGGGGGGGGGGATTTTTTCATTGATGAACTTTCTTATCTCACAAGGAGAGGCATATTTACCTGAGAACGTGACGCTGTGTCTCTTTGTGTGAACCTGAAGAAAGTCATTGTTCCTCCTGTGGTATTGTGTTACATTGGCACGGATACATGAAGTCACTGTTATGATAATGTGGGGACATTATGTTCATTAGAATGATTATTGTGCTGCAGTATGAAGACAAATGAGCTCTTACTGTCGGTGGAACAAGGAACTTAGTGGAAAAAAATTTGCAGATTTCCTGAAAATGGCTGGTTACACATACCAAGTATTTATTACAGATTTCACCTATTGCAATACCATTTATTAAATCTGCATTAAAGCCTACATGCAGCTCAGCAGGATGCCGATAGAGGTTTCGGTGCAGATTTTCAGACTTTACATGTTGTCAGTTAACTAAACTTTCAGGTCCATTTACATTACTGTAATCTAGCACACCTAGAAACGCTCATTTCACAATAATCGTGTGTTATAAACATGCTGCCCATCACCCGATGAACGAGCGCTTTGCACAAAAGATCATCATTCTGGGCATGAGGGTGGAGAAGGGGGAAGTAGCTCTGCAATATATCTGCCATATTGAGTCTTCTTAAAGAGGTTTTCCAGGACTATTAAAATTTGTTACAATGGGCCTAAGAACTAGCAGGCAGGTAGTTGCTAACCAAGACAACTGCTACCAGAATGTTGTACCTAGCACCGAATCAGAGCCGTCAAAAACGGCTCCTGCCAGCGGCTTCCACTGACGTTACATCAACTGAGCAGCAGGTTCTCTTCCGCTCTGCTCCGATGCCTGTGTGTGGTTGCCGAAGTCCTGCTGATTGACAGCCGACTCCCCACTGCCTAAGGCCTCCTACACATGTCCTGATGATTCCTGTACAAGAAAAACCAGTGCTGGTGAGATATGTGGTCTGTGCGCCATCCGTATATACGTATGCGACATCCATGTATCTGCTTGCTGTCCGTGTGTCACATCTGTGCCATCTGTTTCACCATGTGACACATAACCCTACGTCATTTTATTCTGGGGTCCCCTGTAAATTCACCAGTAAAGGCTAAGCAAGCAGCTGTGAGCTATTATTAATAGTCCGGGAACCTTTTGGGATATTACCCTTTTTCCCAGATTAACATCAGTCCGCAGTGGTGGGCTTTCCCTCTGCCAGTTATGAAAATTACACCGGAGCACACACCATTTTTTAAATTTAATTCTTAATTTTACACTGGAGGGACACAGCAGGTGCTGAATACAACTCCCATCATTGTCGACTGGTTGCGCTGATATCAGGCAGACAAGCGACAATGAAGAGAGCTGCCTTCAGCAGCCAGCATCTGGGAACAGCGTGAACTGTACTGCCCTTTCCCCACGTGCCGTTAAGTGTCACGCTGATGACACACAGATGTGTGCACTTGTCTGGTGCGCATTTTGTTTGCGCTGCTAAAAAACTGACATGAGTGTTTTTCACAAGGACACACGGTCTGACGTGTGCAACACTATGGAATACAATGGGTGCGTGTGTCCGTATTTGTGGTCCTTAAAAAATAGATTACATACGGACACAAAAAACAGACGTATGCATGGAGAAGACGACTCCCTAACTACGAGAAGAGGACTGTCAATCAGCATGACTTTGCTGTGCCTTGTCGAAAAGCAGCCTGGAAGAAGAAGACCTGCTCTGTTGACAAGGAGCAGCTGAATCGCTGGCAGGAGCTAGCAGCGACGACTCTTAGCGCCGGGTACAACAGGCAGGCAGTAGTTGTCTCAGTTGGCAACTGCCTGCTAGTATTTAGGCCCATATTAAAAATATAGTCCTTGACAGCTACTTTAACTGCTTTTTAACTGATTTTTCCTTTTCACACTAGACTCAACCAGGCTTCGACAACAGAAAATAAGAATTACATAATTAAAATCTCCCTGTTGACCTAAAGTAGAGAAGGGTTCGATGTCACTAACACTTGTGGCATAGGATACAGAGAGGTTAATGCTTAACAGTCAGCTGATGTCGTCATCTTCTGACCTGCGGAACAAACTCCTCTTATGCATATACAAGAGTTGTCCTGTTACATTTGGCTATGAGTGTAAACCTGTCCAGTCATGTGATTCTTCTGTAGTCTTACTTTACTTGTTTTTCTATACCATTTTTGTTTTGCTACAAATTATTTTGGATACTTTTTTTTTTTTTTTATATACAGACTGACAGTCACTGGCATAGTATGTGAAGGGAGATACAATGGGAGAAATAAGTACTTGATCCCTTGCTGATTTTGTAAGTTTTCCCACTGTCAAAGACATGAACAGTCTATAATTTTAAGGGTATGTTAATTTTAACATTGAGATAGAATATCAAAACTAAAATCCAGAAAGTCACATTGCATAAAAAATGCGTAGAGCAAGACAGGGAGGGGTTGAACAAGCCCCGCCCAGTGGACCGGACAGCGGAAGTTTACATACATCTGAACCGATATAAAAAAAGGTATTTATGCATGAAAGGTGCGGGGTCAGGGGGAAGCAAAAGTACTAAGAGAATCCTTATGTGACACAATTGAATGATATCATTATATGATCTCAAAAAAGGGGTGACAGATTCCCTTTAATACTTGGTGGCAAAACCCTTGTTGGCAAGTATAGCAGTCAGACTTTTTTTTGTAGTTGATGAGGTTTCTGCACATGTCAGGAGGAATTTTGGTCCACTCCTCTTTGCAGATCATCTCTAAATCATTAAGATTATAAGGCTGTCACTTGGCAACTCGGAGCTTCAACTCCCTCCAAGATTTCTATGGGATTAAGGTCTGGAGACTGGCTAGGCCACTCCATGACCTTAATGTGCTTCCTTTAGAACTACTCCTTTGTTGCCTTGGCTGTATGTTGTGGGACATCTGTAATGGGGCCAGAGAGGTAGATTTATGCCTCAGCAAACAGGTGGTGGCATAACCATGGAACTTTTTTAAGTTGTTCCAGACCAAAAGGTGGAGCAGTGTAAAGGTCCCAGAACAGGGCCATGAGGAGCACCAACAAGGAGAGGATGAGATGAGGAGGTAGAATTGGTATGATAGATGTTAAATGTGCAGCTACTGAGGTATGAAGAGATCCTGGAAAGGGTCAGGTTTGTGATGCTAAGTAGTCATCCGTGTCGAAGGTGGAGGACAGGTCTCGGAGATGGAGTACAGAGTACTGTCTTTACTGACTTTGGCAGTTAGCAGGTTGTCTCAGACTTTGTTCAAGGCCTTGTTAGTGAAGTGGTGGTGACAAAGTCAGCTTGTAGTTGGTTATAGAGTGTATTGGATGAGAGGTGGGAGAAGAGTTCAGTGTGGACATGCTGTTCAACTAGTTTTGAGACAAATGGGAGTAGTCATATGGGTTAATCGTTGGATGGAGAGGGCAGGCCAAGAGATGGACTCTTCATGAGCAGCATCAAATTTTTTGATGTTGTACTTTGTGACATATAGTCAATAAAGGTGAGATATTCACTTGTGCAGTGAGATAGCATTTTGTAAATTTAAAATTTACATAGTTAGCAAGGCCGAAAAAAAAAAACGACGTTTGTCCATCCAGTTCAGCCTAGATTCCGTCAAAATAAATCCCCAGATCCAAGTCCTTCTAAAGAACCTAATAACTGTAAGATACAATATTGTTATGCTCCAGGAAGACATCCAGGCCCCTCTTGAACCTCTCGACTGAGTTCATCACCACCTCCTCAGGTAAGGAATTTCATATTCTCACTGCCCTAACAGTAAAGAATCCTCTTCTATTTTGGTGAAAAAACCTTCTCTCCTCCAGACGCGGAGAATGCCCCTTGTGACCTTCACATTCCTTGGTTTAAACAGATCCTCGGAGAGATATTGTATTGTCCCCTTATATACTTATAAATGGTTATTAGATCGCCCCTCAGTCGTCTTTTTTCTAGACTAAATAATCCTAATTTTGCTAATTTCTCTGGGTATTGTAGTTCCCCCATACTCTAATTTTGTTGCCCTACTTCGTACTCGCTCTAGTTCTATTATACCATTCCTGAGTAATCCATGTGCGGTCTAATCAGTGATTTGTACAGAGGCAGTATAATGCTCTCATCATGTGTATCCAGACCTCTTTTAATGCATCCCATGATCCTGTTTGCCTTGGCAGCCGCTGCCTGCTTCAAGTAAGTTAATCATTAACTAGGATCTCCATGTCAGATTTACCCAGTGGTTTCCCGTTCAGTGTGTAATGGTGATATTGATTCCTTCTTCCCAGGTGTATAGCCTTAGATTTATTATTGTTAAACCGCATCTGCCACCTTTCAGCCCAAGTTTCCAACTTATGCAGATCCATCTGTAGCAGAATACTATCTTCTCTTGTATTGACTGCTTTGCATAGTTTTGCATCATCTGCAAATATCGATATTTTACTGTGTAAACCTTCTACCAGATGGTTAATCAATATGTTGAAGAGAATAGGTCTCAACACCGACCCCTGCGGTACTCCACTGGTCACAGCGACCCAGTTAGAGAATATACCACTTATAACCACCCTCTGCTTTCTATCACTAAGGTCTCTTTCACACATCAGGTTTTCGCCGTCAGGCGCGATCCGGCGCTTTTGACAGAAACCGGATCCGGCGAAATGCAATGCCGGATCCGGTTTCCCCCCCATTGACTTGCATTTGCGCCGGATGGCCATGCGTTTCATCCGGTTTTCGCCGGATCCGGCAATGTGTCGCGATCCGGCGTCTGGAAAAAACGGCTACTGTAACGTTTTTGTCTCCGGCGAAAAAGCCGGACACGCCGGATCCGGCGCGTCCGTCTTTTTCACACAATGAAAGCCTATGAGCGCCGCAATGCGCTTGATCCGGCGAAAACCGGATCCGGTTTTTTTGGTCTGAGCATGCTCAGTAGCTCTGCCCACAAGACATATATAAAAGCAAGACAGTGGGACCCACAGCCACACCCAACATGCCACCCAAGAAAGCAACCAAGCGCAGCAGGAGAAAGCAGGAGACCACTGCAGCACCATCAGCACCACCACCACCCCAAATGGAGCAGCAAATGGAACATGCTGAGGAGGGGAGGCCAGCAGCAGATGAGAGACGGTAATTATCAAATCCCCCATTCCTCCAAACTAGGGCTATTGAATATCAAGATATTCATTGGCCCTTTGTTTCTCTTTATTCAACAGCCGCCCAATAGATGCAGCAGCAGCAGCAATGGCAGCAGCTGGAACACCACCCACAGGCATGGAGTGTGGCCACCAGGAAGACAGCACATCATCTTCTGGGAGCCCTCCCTCGCATCGTCAGCGTTTGACGGTAAGTTTTTATTTCCAAAATCCATCATCTCTGTAATATATGTCTATTCATTGCCTTTTATTTCAAAACAGGATTCACAAGATGAAGAGGAGCTCCCAGAAGAAGGAAGGGGTGGACAGACACCTGGAGTGGGCTCACAATTGGTAAGTTTTTTGCATCAAACACAGAAACACAACATCACACTACACACAACACATAGAAAACAATGTTCTGCAGACCACACACAGCAAACAAATGCCTACATCCAAAGACATAACATTTTTTGTTTTCTTCTCTAGTCTTCCCAATCTGGTGCTCGGCCAAGAGGTCCTCGCAGTGCCTCCCAGGGTCGTCGGCGACAGCAACGCGGCGGTCACCAGCGTGTAAGTATAAATATTTTTGCTTTTTTGCACTTTTTATTTCATTTCTTTTGTGGAGGCTAATTATGTTATTTTTGTCTTTTTCTTTAACAGCCTTCACAGCGTGCTCCCGACTCTGACGGTGAGGATGGAGGACTCGATGTGGACCACCTCATCGATCTCATCAGAGAAAGGGAGCCGCTCTGGAATATGGCTGACCGCCGCCACGCTGACCTTATCGTTACCCGACGACTCTGGGAGGAAATCTGTTCGCTCCTTGTGGGCCGCTGGGAGGACCTCGATGTTCGGGCCCAGATTAAAGAGCGTAAGTATATACAGTACCGGTTGCTTGATGTAAACCAGTGTTTCCCGAACTCCAGTCCTCGTGGTCCCCACGGATCATGTGTTCAGGATTTCTATTTACTATGGAAATCCTGAAAACATGACCCCTGGGGACCATGAGGACTGGAGTTTGTGAAACACTGATGTTGTATACTAACCACTCGTTTCAGGGAACAGAATTGTGAATCGGTGGCGGTCTGTGAGGGATCGTTTCAAGAAGGAGTTCAATAAAGAGATGCGGGCCCCCGAGTGGATCTGGAGGACGCAGAAGCAAGTACAAGTACGCACAAGCCCTGTCGTTCCTCCGGGAAACAATGGTCACTAGAAGGTAAATATTACACACCACATGTGAAAAAAAATGTTAGATGTAAATTTTTTTTCTCAGCCAGGGCCATACCATGTCAGTATTTTAATTGTTTTTTTTTCCTCTTTATTCCACAGCACGGTGAGCAGCACTCGGGAGCCTGCACGATTGGACCCTTCTGAGGCGATCCCTGAGACCGGCACTTCGACCGCCCCGGTACATCTGCACCTTCCCACACATTCGACCCATCTGTCCCATCCACCAGCACAGGAGCATCGTGGCCGCCTACATTACATGAAGCTGCTGGTGAGGAGATCGCTTTCCCTTTACCCCACCCTTCTGCCCCTGCCACCTCTAGTACACCTGCGGGTACTGGGCGGCAGCGGCAGAGGGGTCAGGAAAAGAGTTATGCGCCACAGTTCTTGCATCTGAATGCATCTTTCCAGAACTGTCTAAAAGTCTTGTCAGAGCAAATCTCCGCAGGCTTTCAGCAGATCAACTCCAGCATTCTGGAGGTGAAGACACTTCTGCAAACCATGCATTCAGAAGCAAGATCTTCGCCAAACCACACCTTTTTCAGGTCTGTTGTGGAGCGCATGGCAACACTATCTCCTACCCAGCAGATGCATGTAATGCATTCGTGCCACGGTGCTCTACAGCAGGTTACCTCCCAACCTCCACCTCCCACCACTGTAGTTCCTCCACCCCCTCCAGCCACTTTCCATCCTCCCCCTCCTATTACATCTGCACCCCCTCCAGCCACTTTCCATCCTCCCCCTCCTATTACATCTGCACCCCCTCCAGCCACTTTCCATCCTCCCCCTCCTATTACATACCAGCAACCTCACCAGTACCAGCAACCTTCCCAGTACCAGCAACCTCCCCACTTCCAGCAACCTGCCCCGTACCAAACTCCTTCCCCATACAACATCATCTGCTCCTACAGTCCCTGCCCAACCCTCCACCGCCCACCACCTCTTCTGCCTCCCACATGTCCACCCATTCTGTAGCTTTTTCCACACCATCACCTCTAACTGTTCCTTCCCCACCACGATCCCAGTCCTCTCTCCACACTCCCATTGTCGAAGTGTCCCGCAGCCCCTCTAGCAGTATTTCCACCCCACACTACACCGAGTTATAATTTTTTTTTGTAATAAAAATGCCCATTTGGTTGGTTTCAAACCTTTATTAAAAGTTTTTTTAACTTTAAAAACAGTTTACACAAAAAATTTTTTTAAATAAAAGTTAAATTATTGTTTACACTGGTTGTCTGTCATTTCTTTCTGCGGCGAAATATGTTTAAAAAAAAGGTTAAATACAGGGTATTTAAAAGGTAAAAAAGGTATTCAAAACCAGGTATATAACTGTGGGTAAATTTTAGCTTTTTGCCACAGTTGTGTTCCTGGTTGTGTTTGAAGCAAAGTATTTCACCTAAAAAGTTGTGTTTATTGTTGGTGATTTCCTAACAATGTACACAACTTTTGTTAAAAGGTGAAATACTTTGCATAAAACACAACCAGGTACACACCTGTGGCCTAAAGCTAAAAATAGAGACCATGACAAGATAGCCAACTTTGGTTGGCAAAGGTATATACTGTTGGTCCAGAAGGTACACAAGTTTGGTTAGGGCACAAATCTTTCACACTCTGTCATCCTGCCAGTGTACTCTGCCTTGAGGTGACATAAAGTATAGTGCAAAATTGTCCCTCTTTACTGAAACCGTCACAGAACTTCTAGTGGTAATATTTCCAATTACAACATCCATCTTCGCCAGTAACTTGCTCTTCTCTCCAACCTGCACTTTCTCCTCTACAACCTGTCAAAGAAGGGCTGTAGGAACATGCTATATATATAGTTTTCCAGTAGCCAATCCCGTTCGGAAGGCCACAAGGGTCAATTTTAAAAACCAGATCCGGCGTAATCCGTCAAAAACGGATAGAAAAACGGATGAACCGGATTAGACGGATCCGGTTTTGTCTGTCAA
Source organism: Dendrobates tinctorius (assembly GCF_039654945.1). Classification (NCBI taxonomy): domain Eukaryota; kingdom Metazoa; phylum Chordata; class Amphibia; order Anura; family Dendrobatidae; genus Dendrobates; species Dendrobates tinctorius. The sequence continues at coordinate 2,183,428 of NW_027361981.1, forward strand.
GAACAAGATGGATCCGGCAGAAAACCGGATCCGGCACATCAGGTTTTACAAAACATTTGCCGGATCCGGCGATCGCGCCTGACGCCGAAAACCTGATGTGTGAAAGTAGCCTAAACCAGTTACTTACCCATTTACACACTTTCCCCCAGACCCAGCATTCTCATTTTGTGTACTAACCTCTTGTGTGGCACGGTATTAAATGCTTTGGAAAAAAAAAAAAAAAAACCAAGATATACCACATCCAATGACTCACCTTGGTCCAGTCTATAGCTTACCTCATCATAAAAACTGATTAGATTGTTTGACAGGAGCGATTCCTCATAAACCCATGCTGATATGGTGTTAAACAGTTATTCTCATTGAGATAATCCAGAACATCCCTCAGAAACCCTTGACATATCTCACCAACAATAGAGGTTAGACTTACTGGCCTATAGTTTCCAGGTTCACTTTTAGAGCCCTTTTTGAATATTGGTACCACATTTGCTATGCGCCAGTCCTGTGGAACAGAGCCTGTTGCTATAGAGTCCCTAAATATAAGAAATAATTGTTTGTCTATTACTTACCGCATATACTCAAGTATAAGACGACCCGAGTATAAGCCGACCCCCCTAATTTTGCCACAAAAAAAAACTGGGAAAACGTATTGACTCGAGTATAATCCTAGGGTGGGAAATGCTCCATAGATTATTCCCCCATATGCTGACCCCATAAGAAGCTCCTTAGATTATGCCCCCATATGCTGCCGCATGTAAGAATAAAAAAAAAAAAAAAAAAAAAAAAAAAAAAAAAAAAAACACTAACCTCTCCGTCGCTGGGTGTCAGATACTCACCTGTCCTGCGTCCATGGCTGCTCACCGCTATCTGCCACGTCATCGGTCAGTGACGTTCAGACTGCAGGGGGCGCGGCGCGCACTAATCACGTCACCGCGCCCTCTACTGTCTGAAGTCACTGACCGATGACAGACAACAGCAAGCAGCCATGGACGCAGGACAGGTGAGTATCGCCATACATACCCGCCCTGACGCTGTCTCTTGAGCCCCCAGCTTCTCCGCACTCTCTCTTCCTGCGTTCAGCGGTCATGTGATACCGCTCATTAAAACTCATGAATATGCGCATATTCATGAGTTTTAATGAGCGGTACCATGTGACCTCTGAAGGCAGGAAGAGAGAGCGTGGAGAAGCTGGGGGCTCAAGAGACAGCGTCAGGGCGGGTAAGTATGACCTGACACCCCCGCCCCCCTGGTGTATATGACTGGAATATAAGCCGAGAGGGGGACTTTCAGCCCCCCCAAAAAAATGGGCTGTAATTCTCGGCTTATATTCGAGTATATACACGGTAGTTCACCTAGTACTCATGGGTGTATGACATCAGGACCCAAAGATTTATCTATTTTAATTTTATTTAGCCGGTTTTGCACCTCTTCTTGGGTTAGATTGGTGACCCTTAATATAGGGTTTTCTTTGTTTCTTGGCATTTCACCTAGCATTTCATTTTCCACTGTGAATACCGTGGATAAGAAGGTGCTTAATATATTAGCTTTTTCCTCATCTATAACCATTCTTTCCTCAGAATTTTTTTTTTTTTTTTTTTTTTAATGGGCCTACACTTTCACTTTTGATTCTTTTACTATTGATATAGTTGAAGAACAGTTTGGGATTAGTTTTACTCTCCTTAGCAATGTGCGTCTCGGTTTCCTTTTTTGGCAGCTTTAATTAGTTTTTTTTAGATAAAGTATTTTTCTCCCTATAGTTTTTTAGAGCTTCAACGGTGCCATCCTGCTTTAGTAGTTTAAATGCCTTTTTGCTGTTAATAACCCCTTTTACTTCTTTGCTAAGCCACATTGGGTTTTTCCCTATTTCTTGTCCTTTATTTATTTATCATAAACTGTTTGACAGTTCAGTATTGTGTATATTACTGCTGTCCTATCATCCGGCAGAAGGGTCTATGGGCTCCAGACATCAGGGCTCATGTGTGACTATAACATTTACAATCCTATACAGAAGTGTTGTGAATGTATATGATTTTTGCATTGATAAACCATTTGGTTACATTCATTATAGATGGCATGATGTAAGTAAAAGTCATGTTTTTATCTGGTATGAGGCAATAATTATTTATTTTTTTATGAAGCAAAAAATATTTCTGCAAAGAAATTAAATTTTTCTTAATTTTTTTGCATGCAACTAATGAGGTTTGTGTTTAGCCCCGTTGAATGACTGCCTCTTGCTGTTAGAATGTTAATCTGTCTAAACCCATTCATCTCAAGTTGCCAGCAAGTCAATTACCCAAAGTTATATTTCAAAGCAAGACCAGCTGATGTGCACAAAGGAGCGGGTCTGCACCATCTAATATGATGAAATGAAGAAATAACTGCCTTGCTGCTGAGACTGAAATGCAAACGAAGAAAGAACAGAAGTTATTGGCAAATGCTGGAGTTAAACATAGATGAGACAACTTGGCGACACTTGTTACTAGCGCTAATGTACGGTAACTTTTTATATAGTACAGTAGAAACTGAAAAATAAGACAAGCATCTGTAGTTCATAGCTTTAGAAACCTTTAGGATTAGCAGTCAAGCTTCTTGGGTGCTTCGGTCCCTGTAAGCCCACAGCAGGCCCTACCCACTAGTTATTAGAATTGGCTGACGTGTTATTATGGACAACCCACAGTTTTCCTCAACTCAAATACATAAAAAGTGGCTAATGCTCAAAAATGCATCCAGGAACAATATAAATATATATATATATACACATACATACACACACACACACACAGCGGATGAAATAAGTTTTGAATAGGTCACTAATTTTTTTAGGTAGATATATTTCTAAAGGTGCTATTGACATGCATTTATCACCAAATGTTGGTAAGAACCAATCCAAAGAAATCAAACCATAGTGGTCTATAAATGAAGGTGCGGTATGTTTAATGATGAGAAATGACACCCGAACCGTATAGTTCCGCATCCGTACCGAACACCTACTGTTCGGGCACAGACACCAAACACGGACTTCACCAGAAAGTCCGTGTTACTGTTTGGGTTTCGCCCCCCCGAACACCTGGTGTTTGTCACGCTGTCATTAGTGGCAGCAGGTGTTGGCTGATGGATCAGTAGTCTCATCAACCTTTGCCAGTGACCGGAAGTAAACTTTTCACCTTCTGTCACAGCTGCGGGCTCACGCTGTCATCTAACAGCGTTTGAACAGCGGCTGTCCAGTGGTAATAATTTTACCGCCGATCAGAAGCAGTGTTTGCAGCGCTGTCATGCGCATAACAGAGTGGCAAACACTGGATGTTCGGGCCCCCTATTCAAATGAATAGGGTCCAGGTACTGTTCTGGTATCCAAACTTTTTTTTTTTTTTTTTTTTATTATTAAATAAACTATTCAGTCGAACCCGAACATCCAAGGGTACACCCATCTCTACTCATGGACAACTCTTATAATAATTATTTTCACTCCTCTGTCTGTCACAATTTTTCTGATAGACAGAGGACTGAAATTAAGATCTTCCTGGGTTCACCAAGTCATGGCTAGATTACGGTGAAATTATGTTCTACTTCCAGATTATGGCTCCAACAGTGCTCATTGGAACCTTCAGTACTTTGGTTAGAATTTCTAATGTCAACAGTATGTTTTGCAACAATAAGGTTTCAAAGGTCTTGAGACAACTCACTGGTTTTACCCATGAGATGTTTTTGTGTTAGATACCTTGGTAATAAGACACCTTTTTATAGGACATCAGTTGAACCGGATGATATTACTTTTCACTAAGTGACAGGATTACTTACTAATATCTCATATTTCAGCTGGTGTCATGACTTTCCATACTTTTTCTCTGTATCGTTTCTTATTATTACACATTTAACTTAAGGACATATACAGTATGGTTTGACTTCTTTGCCTGTGTGAATTTAATGGGTTGTTACTTTTTACTGATATCTAGTGAGAATTTTATGTCAATAACACCTTTAGAAATATATTTACTTAGAATATGTGTGACATGTTCAAAGCGTATTTATATATATAGCCTCGAACACTCACACTCAAAACTCCACTATGGTGAAGACCAAAGAGCTGTCGAAGGCTGGGAAGACTGAATCTGCAATAGGCAAGAAGCTTGGTGTGATGTAATCAACCATAGGGGGAGTTCGGAGTGTGACTGATCGAGGTTGTGGACAGGTGTCTTTTATACAGATGCCATTACTGCAGGTAATGAGTGGAGGACAGAGGAAGCTCTTAAAAGAAGTTACAGGTCTGTGAGAGCCAGAAATCTTGCACAATTTTTAGCTGGCCAAATACTTATTTTCCACCATAATTTGAAAAAAAAAAAAAATCTTGCCAAATCAGACAAGGTGATTTTCTGGGTTTGTTTTCTCATTTTGACTCTCATAGTTGTGGTCCACTTATGATGTCAATTACAGGCATCTCATCTTTTTAAGTGAGAGAACTTGCACAATTGGTGGCTGACTAAATACGTTTTTTCCAGCACTGTATGTGTGTATATATTTTTTTTTTTTTTTAAGCCTTTGCGTGCATTGGAACACAAAAAAAAAAAAAAAAAAAAAGGAGAAGTTGGCTCAATCTTTCCATTGTGTGTCTGTGTGTGCCACACTAAGTATGAAGAACAGAAAGAGAAGAGGATCACTGTCTGAGGACTTGAAAACCAAAATTGGTGAACAATATCAATAATCTCACGGTTACATGACCATCTCCAGAGAGCTTGATGTTCCTGTGTCCACGGTGTGCAATATAATTAAGAAGTTTACAACCCATAGCACTGTAGCTAATCTCCTTGGATATGATTGGCAGAGAATAATTGATGAATGGTTGCAACGGAGGATAGTCTAGATGGTGGAAACACAGCCCCAATCAAGTAAGAAATTAAAGCTGTCCTGCAAGCTCAAGGTGCTTCAGTGTCTCCACAAACTATATGTCCATATTTGAATGAAATGATGCGTTATAACAGGAGACCCAGGAGGACCCGACTGTTGACTCCGAGACATAAAAATGCTAGATGGCAGATTGCCAAAATCCTTCTGTGAAAGCGTCTTGTGGACAGATGAGGCCAAGATAGAGCTGTTTGGTACAGCAAATCATTCTACTGTATACCGAAAACAGAATGAGGCCTACAAAGAAAAGAACACAGTACCTACAGTCAAATATGGTGAAGGATAAATGAGGTTTTGGGTTTGTTCGCTTCCTCTGGCACTGGGTTGACTATGTGCAAAATATTATGAAATCTGAAGATCACTAAAGGATTTTGGGTTGCAATGTAGTGCCTAGTGTCAGAAAGCCATGTTTGTCCCAGGAGAACAATGCCACCAAAGATACTACAAGAAGCACCCAGAAATGGATGGAAACAGCGCTGGAGAGCTCTGAAGTGGCCAGCAATGCGTTTGGATCTAAATTCTATTGAACACCTGTGAAGAAATTGCTGTAAGGAGAAGGCACCTTTCTAATATAAGAGCCCTGAAGCAGTTTGCAAAAGAGGAGTTGTCAAAAATCCCAGTTGAGAGGTGTTAGAAGCTTGTTGATCGTTATAGAAAGCGATTGGCTGAAGCTATTTTGTTCCAAAGGGTGTGCAAACCAAATATTAAATATAGGGTGCCAACAAATTTGTGCCAAATTGTGCTCAATTATTCATTTTCCCTCCCTGGTGTCATGTGACTCATTAGTTTACAAGGTCTCCGGTGTGAATGGGGAGCAGGTGTGTAAAATTTTGTGTCATTGCTCTCATTATCTCTCCCTCTGGTCACTGAAAGTTCAACATGGCGCCTCATGACAAAGAACTCTCTTAGGATCTGAAAAAAGATGGTCTAGGCTATAAGAAGATTGCCAACACACTGAACCTGAGCTGCAGCACAGTGGCCAAGAACACACAGCGGTACAATAAGACAGGTTCCACTCAGAACAGGTCTCGCCATGGTAGACCAAAGGAGTTGAGTGCACGTGCTAAAGATAATGCACAATTTGCTAAAGACATGCAGACTAAGGACATGGATTACTGGAACCATGTCCAGTGGTCTGATGAGACCAAGACAAACTAATTTAGTTCAGATGGTGTCAAGTGTGTGTGGCAGCAACCAGATGAAGAGTACAAAGACAAGTGTGCCTTGCCTACAGTCAAGCATGGTGGTGAGAATGTCATGGTTTGGGGCTGCTGGCTGTGGGGAGTTACAGTTCAATGAGAGAACCATGAATGCCAACTTGTACTGAAGCAGAGCATGATCCCTTCCCTCTGGAAACTGATTAGCAGGGCAGTACTCCAGCATGATAATGATCCCAAACACACCTTCAACACAAGTACTGCCTTGCTAAAGAAACAGAGGGTAAAGGCAGGCCAGTTCCTGGTTTTTGTGAGCCCCAATCGAAAGTCTCAGTGGGTCTCTTTAACACAAAGCAATTCATGATGTACAGATATGGCCGAGAAATATAATGCCAAATATTTCACTTCTTACATTGCATGAGTGATATCTAATGAAAATTCTACAATAGGTTAGAAACCGGACAGTATAATCCTCCATACAGTATTATGGGCACCACATAGTGCTCCATACAAAGTAATAAGCTCCATATATTGCTCCATACAGTGTTTTGGGCACGGCATAATCCTCCATATATTTGCTCCATAAAGAATAATGAACCACATATATTGCTCCATACAAAATAGGCCCAATATATATATTGCTCCATACAGTATATAATAGGCCCCATATATTACTCAATACAGTATAATGAGCTCCATACATTACTCCATGCAGTATACTAAGCCCCATACATAATGGTATTGCTCCATACATAATGGGTCGGGTCCCATATAATATTCCACACAGTATATGATAGTCCCCATATAGACCGTGGCCCATATATAATGGGCCCTATATAATGCTCCATACAATATAGGATGGGACCCCATATATTTCTCCATACAGTATCATGAGTCCCATATAATGCTCCATACAATATATGATGGGCCTCATTTAATGCTCCATACACAATGGGCCCCATATAACTCTCCTTACAGAATAGGCCCCATATAATGCTCCATATGTAATGGGCCCCAAATAATGCTCCAATATATGATCAGCCCCATATATGATGCTCCAGTGTATGAAGAGTCCCATATAATGCTCCATGTATAATGGGCTCCATATATGATGCTCCAGTGTGTGATAGGCCCATATATAATGGACCCCATATGATGCGCCAGTGTATGATGCGCCCCATATATTGCTCCCAACATAGAAAAAAAATTTAATACCTCTTCTCGCTGGTTACTGCTCTGGTCTAGACTCCTCAGCGTCAGCGTCTTCCGGCTCTCTGCACTGTGACTGCACAGGCAGAGAGCTCACAGACGTGATGCCCTCAGACATGAACGTCACAGTCAGGAGATGCAGAAGATGCCACAGTGGTGGTGTTGGGAGAAGTAAGTATCACAAATGCTGGAGCCCTGAGCAAGTGGGGGAGCCCACTCGCGGGCGCCAGGCACGCATAGCACGCTGGTGTCCAGTGCAACCTGTGAAGCTCTAGTGAATGTCGTGTCCAAGAGAGTTAAGACTGTGCTTGAAAATAATGGAGACCACACAAAATATTGACACTTTTAGCACAATGTGGCCATTTTCACATAGGGGTGTACTCACTTGAGTTATTTAGATGGCACACCAATTTTAAACTTTACATTGTATCAAAGTGTAATATTTTCAGTGCTGTCCAAAGAAAATATTTAATAAAATATCTACAAAACAGCGAGAGCTGTACTCACTTTTGTGAGATGCTGTATATATCCTATACATATCCTAAGAACGTTCTTTGCCATGAGGAGCCATGTTGAACTTTCAGTGACCAGTATAAGAGAGAGTGATAGCAATGACACCAAGTTATACACACACCTGCTCCCCATTCACACCGGAGACCTTGTAAACTGTATATTTATATTATACTAAGGGCCTGGACGCCGTGCTTGAAAAATATATTACAGGTTATGGTTACTAAACTCTAGTCTGGTTTCCATATGTGAAGTTGGGAAGGCTTTTTTCTCCTAATATTGGGCAATTAGCATTTGCTCCATGATGTTTTTCCCCTTTGTCTGAATCAACATGTCAGGTTACAGGTTGAACTCAATATACTTGTTTCTTTTTCAAACTTTAAGGTAACTTGTCATCTGAACTATGCTACCCAACCATGTCCGCAGGTGTTAAACGTGGTTCGTGGATCCACTATGCCACTGAATGGACTTACACAGGAGGGGCATAACTAAGCATCTACCTTGGTGTTCACTGGTGAGGTCAAGCTTGTGCAGCAGGTGGCTACCAGGTGCCACTCCAGGGCAGCATCTGATAGGAGCAGCTGACCCCAGGGGTCAGAGATGTTAATTCATATAAAGAGTTCTAGACAAGACAAGGCAGAACATCCACTTAGGGCCCCGTCACACATAGCGATCTCACTAGCGAGACAGCAATCAGCGACCAGCCCCCCTGCCGGTATCGCTGATCGCTGCAAGAAACCTCTGGACATTTTTTTCGCCGCTGATCTCCCGCTGGCCAGCACGCATCGCTGCGTGTGACAGGCAGGAGACCAGCGATCAGCTGGTAACTACCGTACACATCGGGTATCCAAGGGACGCGCGTCCCTTGGTTACCCGATGTGTACGTTAGTTACCAGCGAGTTATAGGTGCCGCCCTCTCACACTGGGGACCAGGAGCCCGCAGAGTGTTACCTTAATTGCCACCGCATGCTGGGGACCAGGAGGCAGCAGGACGCCGCCAGGAGAGGCCGGGGATGCAGGCGCGCCCTCTGCTGGTGGAGGACTGGAACAGCAGGCACACTTGGCCGCTGCTCCCGGGCTCGCTCCTGACCTCGGCGTGCTGATTGCTGGTGAAGCTGTCTGTGTGAGTGCTGGGAGGTGGGCGGAGCATAGCTTAGAGCGGGAGCAGGATAGAAAGTGAGATCAGATTCCCTCTAAGGGAGGGAAAGAGAAGGAGTGTCGGCAGCAGCTCTACAGATTAGAGGCTGTTGGACGGATTGGATTACAAAGGAAGGTCCCTAGGAAAGAAGGTTCCTCTGGGACACGGCTGGAGCGAACTCCCCGTGGGTCCCTTATCCACGCTGACTACAGGTCAGGTGGAGACTGGTCACAAAGGGAATGGCCCCTAGCCCAGATCGCATTCTTCAGGGTGCCACTAGCAAGCCAACAGCTTTGGTTACTTTATGGACCATCGCCCCTACCACGGTTAGTCCGACTGGAAAGACGCTATATAGAAACACAGAAATGGCGAGGCGTTGTCTGAACAGGATTCGCAGCTGCTGGACCAGAATGATAACTGAAGTGCTGGAGTGGAAGCAAAGAATTTAAGCAGCAAATTGTTTGGCAACGGCCAGGAAAGGCACACACTGACAGGGAAAGCTGGGAAAGGTGCACTTCATCTTATCTGGAAGTTGGCTGGACCCCTCACCTGGAGAACTCAGCATTGAAGCGGGTATCAGTGTGCACCAGAACTGTGAGTAAAGCCCATTGAACTACATGCAATTGTGTCTTCCACGTTCTTTCCACGCCTCGCACCCAGCTCTGCTACATTCTCCATTCCTCACCATCTACGAACTCACTTCACCTGCCCTGGGACTACAGCTCTATCTGTGGAGAGCTTCTACATCTCAGCCGCACCACAACATCCGTCCCCGAGAAGCAACATTGCAGCGCTGGTCAATCTGACCAGAAACCACAGGTGGCATCACGAGTCACTTCATAAACTTTATCCCCATTCTATTCCACCCCTTTTACATGACTGCCTGAGGCCACGGACCGGGTCACTGCCACTGTGACATTTCCCATTGAAGTTAACGGGCCTGGTGCAAAGTATCCCATGGCCTCTGGGGCGCGTCAGATACATCTGCATGGCCTGCGTACCCAATTTTAAAAATAGGGTGCGCAGGATGCATGCTGATGTAGGTGAAGCTGAAGGAAGAGGTGCGGCAGTGGGCGGGGCTTAACAGAAGCAGAAAGAAGTAGGCTGCCATCCTCAGCCCTGCTGAATGCTAATGTGAAACTAGCCTTAGGAGTGTGTCGAGTCGACACAGCGAATCGGGCTGCCCGTTGTAAACTGTGTTTGGGCAGTGCTGCAAGGCTCTGTAGGGTTGGAACACTCACCACTGAGGAAAAAGACATTTCCCTCTTCATCGCTTCATCTTCTGGACCCAAGACCTGCATCAGGATCCCAAGGAGTCGCCACCATCGTCAGGACAACGCCATTGTCAGGATATATTATACCAGCTTCCTCAGGACTGTGTCAGACCTTCACTGCGACACTTCCTAAGCGGCTCCAGTCACGGTTAGGAGTTTAAGCCCTTAACGTCTATGGACGTGCGCAGTCCGTCATGGCTGGGTGTAATTTACCGCACCATGACGGACTGTGCACATCATGCATATGAACTGTCACTGCGTGTAAACACACAGTGACAGTTCAGTGTTGACAGCTGTCTATGACAGCTGACAGACACGGCAAGGGGTGCAGGGACCCTTGCAGTCGGTCCCTGCATCCAGAGCGCTGTGATTAGTCAGTCAATCTGACTGACCAAACACAGTGCGATCGGGCAGGAGATGCTGAAATTTCAGCATCTCCTGCCCTGTAAGTGCAGGAGCTCAACACTGCCAGTGGCTGAGCTTCCTGCACTTACAGCCAGGAGTGGCATCCGCGCCACCCCTGGCTGTTAACCCCCTGACTGCTGCAATCAAACGCGATCACAGCGTTCGGGGGCGAGGCAGAGGGTCGGGGGCTCCCTCTACCTCAGATAGGCATCCCCGTGATGTAGTTGTGGGGCCCGATCTGTGCCATGATGGCTCGGGGGTTGTCATGAAAACTTCCGGGTCATCCAGCTATGGAAAGCCGCTGAGACCATGCTCACAGCATGGTCTCAGCAGCTTTCAGCATAGGTACTGTATAATACATTGCAATGCTGGAGCATTGCAATGTAATATACCTGCAACAAAAGTGAAAGTCCCATAAAGGGACTAGGTAAAAAAAAAAAAAAAAATGATTAAAAAATCCCCTAAAATACACATTTTTATGTAATCTGAGGTAGCGCTGCCATTCAAGGTTGGGGGACACTCGCTTGGCAGCAAATAAATCACATCCGGTACAAGTTTTCCATAAAACCATATCAGTCCATGAGGTTTATTATTCAGCATAAACCAAAGGAAGCACCACAAAGTTCATATCAGCATAGCGTCCATTATATAGGCTATTCAGCCTCATCATTAGCTCACCTGTCAGGGTTCCTTATGCGGCTTCACCATCGCAAACGTTAGTTCCCTCCAGGGAGCTCTCAGGCACACATCGCCGCTCCACAGGCTGTTAGTGAGGAGATCCTTCTGCTCACGGGACCTTCCACACTGGACCAATCAGGTCCCAGCATTCACCCCTTGTGACCTACCCTGGCCACCTTATATGGTCCGTAGCCACGCCCACTGGGTCACATGGCTATGACCTCATCACAGGTCCTTCACACACTTACAAAGCCTTTTACTATAGGCGTTTTCAGACACACCCCTGGGTGGATTTGTAGGTAACCAGAATCCGCCCATCTCTTTAGTTACCTGAAGACTTCTCCCTTACACTTAGAAACAACACCTCAGCAATGATATTGCTGATCACACATACACAAGTCTCATAACTATCCTTCAGGATTCTGCCACTCATCCGTTCTCTTGGGACATCCACACAGCGCCCCCCTAGTGGACACAGTGGTCATTACACCACAGTAAAAAAAAAATAAAACAAACAAAAAATATGTTTGGTATCACCGCTTCTGTAAAAATCCCATCTATAAAAGTGTCACCCTAGTTAACCCCTTCAGTGAACGCCGTTAAAAAAATGCAAAAAAGTAGCAAATTATACTACTAGTGCACTAACATGCGATCAAAAAGACGGATATAAATAACCATGGTACCGCTGAAAATGTCATCTTGTCCCACAAAAAACAAGCTGCCATACAGCTCCATCAACGGAAAAATAAAAAAGTTATCGCTCCCAGAATAAAGTGATGCAAAAATAATTATTTTTTCTATAAGAGTTTTTAGTGTGTAAAAAACACCAAATCATAGAAAAAGGTATAAATGAGGTATCGCTATAATCATAGTTACCCGAAGAAAAAAACTGCCTTACCAATTTTACCACACGTGGAATGGAGGAAAAAAAAAACCAATTGCTTGTTTTTGTTCATTCTGCCTCCACAAAAATCGGAATAGAAAGCGATCAAAAAACGTTATGTGCGAAAATGGTACCAATAAAAACGTCAACTCATCCTGCAAAAAACAAGCCCGCACATGACTCTGTCAGCCGAAATATAGAAAAATCATAGCTCTCAAAATAAGGTGACGCAAAAATTTCTTCCTAAAAATTCTTCGAAAAAAAGCGTCTTTTAGTGTGTGACAAAAGCTAAACATGAAAAAAGGATATAAATCTGGTATCGCTTTAATCGCACTGACGCGAAGAATAAAGTCGCCTAATCAATAATACCGCACGAGGAATGGCGTAAAAAATAAAACCAATTCTTCACTTTTTGTGGATTTGTGCATTCTGCCTCCCAAAGTTCGCAGTAAGGCAATCACAGTGGTTTACCCCCACATATGGGGCATCAGCACACTCTGGACAAATTGAACAACAACTTTAGGGTCTAATTTCTCCTGTTACCCTTGTAAAAATAAAAATTTGAGGGCAAAAAGTTCATTTATTTGGAAAAAAATGTTTTTTTTATTTTCACGGCTCTACGTTATAAACTTCTGTGAAGCACTTGGGGGTTCAAAGTGCTCACCACACATCTAGATAAGCTCCTTGGGGGTCTATTTTCAAAAAGGGGATCACTTGTGGGGGTTTCCACTGTTTAGGCACATCAGGCACTCTCCAAATGTTACATGGCGTCCGATCTCATTTCCAGCCAATTTTGCGTTGAAAAAGTCAAACGGCGCTCCTTCCCTTCCAAGCTCTGCCATGCACCCACACAGTGGTTTACCCCCACATATGGGGTATCAGCGTGCTCAGGACAAATTGCACAATAACTTTTGGGTCCTGTTACCCCTGGGAAAATAAAAATTGGGATGAAAAGATCATTTTTGTGGAAAAAATATGATTTTTTTTAATTTTACAGCTGTATGTTATAAACTTTTGTGAAGCCCTTGAGGGTTCAGAGCTCACCACACATCTCGATAAATTCCCTACATATGGGGTATCAGCATACTCAGGACAAATTGCACAATAACTATTGGGGTCCTGTTACCGTTGGGAAAATAAAAATTGGGGGTAAAAAGATCATTTTTTTGGAAAAAAGTATGATTTTTTAATTTTACGACTCTACGTCATAACCTTCTGTGAAGCCCTTGGGGGTTCAAAGTGCTCACCACACATTTAGATAAGTTCTTTGGGGGGTCTAGTTTCCAAAATTGGGTGACTTATGGGGGGTTCCACTGTTTAGGTACATCAGGGGCTCGCCAAACGCTACATGGCGTCCGCTCTCGATTCCAGACAATTTGACATTCAAAATGTCAAATGATGCTCCTTCCCTTCTGAGCACTGCCGTGCGCCTAAACATTGGTCTTCCTCCACACATGGGGTATCGGTGTACTCAGGTGTACTATTATTTTTTTTTAGAGTACCATTGCTGTACATGAGGAGAGGTTACATCTAAAACACAAATAGAAATTACAATGAACAAACTAATAGTGACAGACAGGTACAGAGGGGAGAGGACCCTACCCTTACTGCCTTACATTCTACAGGATAATGGGGAAGGAGATAGTAGATTAGGGGGCTGCAGCAGCTCTGGTGTTGGTGAGGTGGCAGTGGGGTCATTACAGGTTGTAAGCTGTTCTGAAGTCATGGGTTTTCAAGTTCTGCTTGAAAGTTCTGAATGTTAGGAATAATCGAATGTGTTGGGCGACAGAATTCTACAGCATGGGGGATACTCGGGAGAAGTCTTGCAGGTGATTGCATAAAGAATGTACAATTGCGGAGGAGAGAATGAAGTCTTGGGAGTGTAGGGAGATGGACCGGGCTGGGGAAGCTTCTTGTGTGTCTGGGCTGGAACCATCGAGGCTGTCACCATTGTTGCAAGGGGAAGTACTTTCTGACTGGAGCAGACCTTTGCTCCTGACTGCAGGGGGCGGGTCAGGGATAAAAGGGGCTGAGCGTGCAAAAGGGGGACTTCTGGCTGCAAGACAGAGAACACGCAAGGAGAAGGTTTACTTCATCTCCACTGTTCCTCACCAATCAGCAGGTCGACGCTGTGGCTTACCAGCCTCTACGCGCACAGCCTGCGTCCAAAACAGAGCCGTGCTCCCAACAGACTTCCACACCTGAGAGCTCTGATTGGACAGCACCCCTCGCAGTGCCAGTCGTTATCAAACGGACCACGCGCAACACGAAGACTACGAGGGCCTCTCTTCAGCCTTCTCCCTGGAACTTTGTGGCCCACATGTTCTTCCATCTTCTACCCCCCATGCAATCCCGTATACCAGGACAGGAACCCCACATCAGGAAAAGTCAGGAACTGCCATTTCGTTCAAGTGACTTTGCTTCAACGTCATCCGGAATCGCTTCTGAGACTTCTCCTGTCACCTGCGTCAACACCGTGGAATCGTGTAAAGGGCCTGTCACACTAAGCGATATCGCTAGCAATATCGCTATAACTTGTGACGTTATAGCGATATTGCTAGCGATATTTCTGTGTGTGATACTTACCTACGACCCGCTTCCCCGCTGGTTATTGCTGATCACGCGAGAACGTCCTGGACCATTTCTCATCGTCAGCCTCCTTCGGTGCTTCCTGTGGAGAGACGAGCGACGAGCGTGGAGCCGGGAGGGAGGACGTCAGGATCGCCTAGTGTGACAGGTAAGTAGCGACCCCCGACCCCTGCTATGTCACTGGTGAGATCTGCCTGTGTGGCAGCTCACTAGCGACCACTTAGCGATGCACCAGCGATCCTGACCGCGTCATATCGCTGGTCGGGATCGCTGGTGCATCGCTAAGTGTGACAGTACCTTTACTGGCCAGGAGCTACAGACTGATAAGTTTTGATCCATTCCTTTACGATGGTTGTTAGCGTTAAATCTACACTGTTCAACTTTCCTGTATTTGCATTATTTTGCTTTTGTGTTCTCCCTGCATGGAGTACTGACTGCCGATTGATCTCTGCATAAAATACCCGTTAACTCTTGTTCTGCCTCCTGCTCGTCACTGCATCCCGCTTTCCTGCTATTACCTTACAGGAGGACCAGAGATTACATGGCGGGAGACATCGAGAGATTAGATCAGAGATACATGGGGGAGACAGATTATAGATGGCTTTGTAGGTCAGTGTTATTAGCTTGAAATGGATACGTTGTGGAATTGGGAGAC
This sequence comes from Dendrobates tinctorius, assembly GCF_039654945.1. Classification (NCBI taxonomy): domain Eukaryota; kingdom Metazoa; phylum Chordata; class Amphibia; order Anura; family Dendrobatidae; genus Dendrobates; species Dendrobates tinctorius. The sequence goes on from NW_027361981.1 coordinate 2,198,822, forward strand.
AATGAGAGTATTTTCAGATGGGAGTAGCAGAGGTGTATTGAGGACAGAAGTGGATTAGTATTGCAGCAGAGTAATGGACAAATTGAAGATGATGTGATAGGAGATGATGAGGTCCTAGACCCCACATGGAGTCAGGGCCATCTGTGTGACGTGGGCAGTTCGGAGGAAGAGGTGATGGTCATACTACCCCAGCTGTACAGCAAACGAGGGAGCAGTGTGCAAAAATGCTGAGGCCAGCCTCTAGCCCTTAAGTTGGCTGCAAGTGAGCACCACAGCCGGTCCCTAGCATTTTTTCTGTCTGAGTGGGCTTCCATACGGTAGGTATGTACCGTGTTGCGCGGCTACAAGTACTCCACGAACATGGCCAGTGCTGATTACACCATCATCAGCTTTACTATGCCACTTCTATGCTTTCTTTAAAAAAACACTTCAGGCGATGATGGATCAGTTGGTGGCACAGGTTGAATAGGAGGAGGAGGAGAAAGATTACTTCTGAGATACATGGTGAAACAAATTATGGATGGCTTTGTAGGTCAGTGTTAGTAGCTTGAAGTGGATACTTTGTGGAATTAGTAGACAATGAAGGGATTTACAGAGGGGAGAAACGCCGATGAACGAAGCACACTAAAGCCAGCTAAAAGGAGCTCCCTGATAAGATCTGGGTGGTTTGCACGCTGTATCGTCAGAGACTGAAGCGAGGCATAAATATTCTTAACCTGAGCACCACCTGCATGACGAGGCATCTGAATGCAAAGCACGAGCTGAATTGGAGTATAAACCTGAAAAACCGGGAAAGATCTGAGCCTTCTCCTGCTCCCTATTCTGCTGTACTCTCGGTCTTTTCTTCTGCCTCCAGAGCAACAGGGCCTACTGGCTCCCCTAATAGAGAGGATGTGATAGCACTACCATCCAGCAGTGTCTTCGAGCATCTCCACATCATCCCATCTGAACATTCCCAAAACACTGGATCCTATATTCTCCATGTGGCCACACCAGTGATTTCTAAAAGGTTAACAATACGTTGGGATCACAGGAACGAACATGTTACGTACAAAATCAGGTGTGCATTTCGCAACGCCATCAGTGTAAAGGTCCACATGACCACCAACACATGGACCATTAAGCACAGGCAGGGACGTTATATCACTCTAAATGCCCACTGGTTAAATGTTGTGGCAGCTGGTCCGAAAGCATTTTGGTGCATGTCCAACCATCGCAGAGGATATAGCTAAATGTTTTTGGGATATTTCCCTGTCCATGTTGCCTCCTCCTCCTCCTCCACTTCCTCTAATGCTTCATCATCCGGTGAGTGTAACATCTGCACCACCAACTTCATCACAGCAAGGAGTAAACTACAGTAGGCTATTCTGAAACTCATCTGGTTCTGGGTAAAATCCCACACTGTGCAGGAGCAAACAGCACCAGTGTATTTGGTGCTGGTGGTGTGTGACCACAGGTGAAATCTCATAGCAGCTCTGGGCCTAGCCTGCTTGACGCACATCCCTTTCCTGGCACAGGTGCTGAATTTAGTGGCATGGAGCTTCCTTCAAAATTGCGCAGATATGTCAGAGCTGCTGCTGAAACTGCAGGCCATCTGTATGCGCTTTCTGCGTTCTCACTCTGATGCTGCTCGCCAGGGCTGCCTCTTGGAATTTTTGGGGCTCCATACTGGCAAAATTTTCAGGGCCCCCTTGAGACTCCAGCCAGCCTCCATCCCAGCCCTGTCTCCACCCATCGAACTGTCCACAGTCCCACTGCTCTTGGAAAAACTCAACTTCTCACCAATCACACATTAACAGTTCCCATCACCAGATCACACAAATAGCAGCTTTAGTTTTGGCCCAAAAGATTTTTTTAAGCTGTCACCACAACAAGGTAGACTCTTTTGCCCGGGCCCTACTCTACTCTAACCTACTAAACATTTGTTAAAATATCCAATACAATTTAGGTATATTTTTATTTATTTTTTTGAATTTTTAAAATGACCAATAATATCACATACAAGAGACAAATACCACCGGACCATTACCAGACACCATATTACCACCACATAGTAACCTATAATACCACATACAAGGAACAAATACCACCACACCATGTCCAGACCACATAATACCACCACAGTGTCTGAATAATAGCACGTACAAGGACCAATTATTGCCACACCATGGCCGGACAACATATTACAACCACATACAGTCATATGTAAAAGTTTGGGCACCCCTATTAATGTTATCCTTTTTTCTTTATAACAATTTTGGTTTTTGCAACAGGTATTTCAGTTTCACATATCTAATAACTGATGGACTCAGTTATATTTCTGGATTCAAATGAGGTTTATTGTGCTAACAGAAAATGTGCAATCTGCATTTAAACAAAATTTGACCGGTGCAAAAGTATGGGCACCCTTATCATTTTCTTGATTTGAACACTCCTAACTACTTTTTTCTGACTTCCTGAAGAACTAAATTGGTTTTGTAACCTCATTGAGCTTTGAACTTCATAGCCAGGTGTATCAAATCATGAGAAAAGGTATTTAAAGTGGCCACTTGCAAGTAGTTCTCCTATTTGATTCTCCTATGAAGAGTGGCATCATGGGCTCCTCAAAACAACTCCCAAATGATCTGAAAACAAAGATTATTCAACATAGCTTTTCAGGGGAAGGATACAAAAAGTTGTCTCAGAGATTTAACCTGTCAGTTTCCACTGTGAGGAACATAGTAAGGAAATGGAAGAACACAGGTACAGTTCTTGTTAAGCCCAGAAGTGACAGGCCAAGAAAAATATCAGAAAGGCAGAGAAGAAGAATGGTGAGAACAGTCAAGGACAATCCACAGACCACCTCCAAAGACCTGCAGCATCATCTTGCTGCAGATGGTGTCACTGTGCATCGGTCAACAATACAGCACATGCATAATGCCTTTTTGTATGACCAAACAACTCAATCTTTGTTTCATCAGTCCACAGGACCTTCTTCCAAAATGTAACTGGCTTGTCCCAATGTGCTTTTGCATACCTCAGGCGACTCTGTTTGTGGCGTGCTTGCAGAAACGGCTTCTTTCGCATCACTCTCCCATACAGCTTCTCCTTGTGCAAAGTGCGCTGTATTGTTGACCGATGCACAGTGACACCATCTGCAGCAAGATGATGCTGCAGGTCTTTGGAGGTGGTCTGTGGATTGTCCTTGACTGTTCTCACCATTCTTCTTCTCTGCCTTTCTGATATTTTTCTTGGCCTGCCACTTCTGGGCTTAACAAGAACTGTACCTGTGTTCTTCCATTTCCTTACTATGTTCCTCACAGTGGAAACTGACAGGTTAAATCTCTGAGACAACTTTTTGTATCCTTCCCCTGAAAAGCTATGCTGAATAATTTTTGTTTTCAGATCATTTGAGAGTTGTTTTGAGGAGCCCATGATGCCACTCTTCATAGGAGAACTACTTGCAAGTGGCCACCTTAAATACCTTTTCTCATGATTTGATACACCTGGCTATGAAGTTCAAAGCTCAATGAGGTTACAAAACCAATTTAGTGCTTCAGGAAGTCAGTAAAAAGTAGTTAGGAGTGATCAAATCAAGAAAATGATAAGGGTGCCCATACTTTTGCACCGGTCAAATTTTGTTTAAATGCAGATTGCACATTTTCTGTTAGTACAATAAACCTCATTTGAATCCAGAAATATAACTGAGTCCATCAGTTATTAGATATATGAAACTGAAATAGCTGTTGCAAAAAACAAAATTGTTATAAAGAAAAAAGGTTAACATTAATAGGGGTGCCCAAACTTTTACATATGACTGTAGTTACTGAATACTACAATACTGATCATTAATAAAAAAACACAATAATAATATCACCATAAGTGCCCAAATACACAGGAGATCTGTACTTAGTATGCAGTGTCTGTGTACAGGCAATACAGTGATCAGTGCCATTATACACACGAGTGCTGTATATATTGTACAGGTTATAGGCTGAGTTCACACGTGGCGTTTTTTCGCGTTTCCGCGGCGGTTTTAACCGCGCGATTTTGCCACGAAAACGTTAAAAAAAAAAGCATCCCATGCATTCCTATGGGATTCCGCAATGCTGTGCTAATGCTGCAGTTTTTACCGTGGCAGAATCGCTTCGCGGTAAAAAACGCAGCATGCTCATTAATTTTGCGGAATCGCGGCGATCCCGCACCCATAGGAATGCATTGTTCTGCTTACTTTCCGCATGTGGCTGTGCACACCATGCGAAAAGTAAGCAGAACAATTGCAGATGGTACCCACGGTCCGGAGGAGAGGAGACTATCCTCCGGGCTTTGGGTACCATATCCCTGTAAAAAATAGAATTTAAAATAAAAAATATTGCTATTCTCACCTTCCGACGTCCCACGCAGCCTTCCCGCCTCTCTCCACGCTCCCGATCCCAGTAAGCCTTTGTGAAAATGCCCGCGATGGCGTCCGTTCTCGCGGGATCGCGAAGTCTCGCGGTCATTCGCGTGACGTCATCGCGAATTAGCGCAAGACGTCGCGATCCCGCGAGAACGTACGTCATCACGGGCATTTTCGCAAAGGATTACTGGGAACGGGAGCGTGGAGAGAGGCGGGAAGGCTGCGCGGGACGTTGGAAGGTAAGAATAACACCATTTTTTATTTTTTTTAATTATTTTTTACATTTTATCTTTTACTACTGATGCCGCATAGGCGGCCTCAGTAGTAAAAAGTTGGTCACACTTGTCAAACACTATGTTTAACGAGTGTGACCAACCTGTCAATCAGTTCTCCAAGCGATGCTACAGATCGCTTGGAAAACGCTAGCATTTTGTAAGCTAAATACGCTTGCAAAATGCTTGTTTTCCGCGGGAAAATCGCGGGAATTTAAAATGCGTTTTTCCTGCGGAATGGAATTCCAGAACTCTCGCGGTAATTTCCACGAGAGTTCCGCTACGTGTGAACCCAGCCATACAGTGATCAATGACATCATACACAGGAGATCTGTATATAGTGCCAGTGAAAATATAATACAGTGATCACTGGTGACATTGTACACAGGACCGTTGTATATAGTATGCAGTGTATAGTGTCAGTGTACAGGTAACTCACTGATTCACCATCTTCACTTTTCATCTTTATCCAGCACATACTGCCATCAATTCTTCCAGCCAGGGCTCATCTCTGCATTAAATAACAGTTATCTAGAACACCACTTGCAGAACACATTACTTAATTTTTCCCAAATTCTAAACTACACCAGATGAAGAAAAAAAGGTGACATAGTGTCACTCTGCATAGTTGTAAGGGGGTACGGGAGCTAGTTTATGCCTTGCACACGTCCCTATGCCTCTGTATAATTGATATACCTCATATGCTTTAAAGTGTATATCATTATATTGTGTAATGCCCTGTGTATATATATATATATATATATATATATATATGTAATCTTGTACTGTATAAATGTAGGGAAAGTGTAGGATATAGATTTAGCCCACTAGGGGGGCACAATAAAGTAAGATAGGAGTAGGTTAGGCCAATAGGGTTTAGTTAGGAGGGGACAAATGGGAGTAAGTTAGGGAGCTTCCTGGAGTTAGTAAGGGCTGGGAGCCAGAACAGGACCGTTGTGTCCCATAATGTTCAAGCCGGGAGCCCAGCCACTCAGAGACTATGGGCTGACAGGCACACAGTGGTGGAGGAATACAGGGCAGCATCAACATGGTAGCGGCTAACTTCGTGGTAACAACCCTAAACGTCCGGGGCGAAACGGACAGGGAACTCCTGAAGCAGATTATACTGACCAGTCAGAAAGCTGCAGTACCGAAGATGATGATACGATCCTGCAACTTTCCTGGAGAAGTGAGGGACAGTACAGGGAACAGAATGATGATATTCTGTGAAGAACCTTGTGCTATTTCTGTACCTAAACTGGACGAGCTGAGTAAACTTGTTTTGTTGAAACTGGATTTGGACTCTGCCTGTCATTACATGATACTTAAAGAAAAGATGCCCCAGCAGAATGAGGTGGACTCTGATGTACAAGTAAGTGGACCACCAAGTGAGCCACGGAAGGGACAAAGTGTTCATGTGACGGAGGGCCAGGATGTGCCAGTATTGTCACCCTCAGCCACGACTACCCCCCTGGTCCCCATTACATAGTAACAGGACCCCCTCCCCCAGTATCATCAAAAATAAAATAAATACATCACTGCAGTAATAATATCCCTTAATTAGCCCCTATGGTAATAATATCCCCCATCCTGGCTCCAGTGTGTCTCATTACTGGCTCCAGTCATATGTTCTCCCATCCTGGCCCCATATATTCTCCCATCCTGCGCTTATGATTATCCATTCTGCCCCCATGTGATATCCCATCCGGCCCCATATGATCTCCCCATCCTGCTCCATCTGTCCCATGATCCTGCCCCGTCTGTCCCATGATCCTGCCCCATCTGTCCCATGATCCTATCCCATCTGTCCCATGATCCTGCCCTATCTGCCACATGATCCTGCCCTATCTGTCTCCATTCTATCCATCTTGCCCCATGATCCTGCACCATGTGTCTCCATCCTTCCCCATCTGTCTCCATCCTATGCACCAGCTCGGAGGCAAATAGTAATCAACCCAGCCAAATTCAACCACTTAACAAGCCCCTTAATCATCCCAATCCACGGGATTAATTGCCCCATCCACTTAAAATCACACAGGGGGAGTCCAGGACCCTTTGAGACCCCCCTCCAATCCGCCATTCCCCAATTCCACCAACTTCGAGGACCTCCCCCCACGCCACTAACATAAATGTTCTGACCCCCTTAAATATTTATGTCCCTCCAGACTTGTTTCGATACCCTCTTGTATGGCCAGGGACCACATGTCGGTGCCGACAGCATTCAAATGAACACCATCAGTTCTCCAAAATTCTCCCACTCCAGATTCCAAATTCCAATGGCGTACCACCACCGCACCATTTCTCGCCATAAATCGCGACACCACCCTATTTACCTTAATTCCCTCTCTATTCACCTCTTCAATAGAACAGGCCCCCCGCCAAACCTTCCTAGGGATATTGTCCGACCAAACAACCAAAAGCTTCAGAAACATCACCCACAGCCTCAGCAAATCGAACTTCATGTCCTTGATTAACTCCCTGCAAGGCCTTTTGCCCAAATCATTCCCACCTAGATGTAAAACAACAACATCTGGCACCCTGTCCAAACGCACAAATCGGTGAAACTTAGGCAAACATTGACTCCAGACCATCCCATGTTTACCGATCCAATGCAGAATCGCCATCTCCCGCAGGATACCCAACTGACGTCCGTCCGGACGAACCGCAGCCAGTATCACAGCCCAGAAAACGAAAGAATGTCCCATTATCCAAATAAGCCGTTGACTGCCGTCTGAAACAAAATTGACAAGACATTCTGTAAACCACAGGAATAACCAGAGACCGCATCCTTAAACTAAATTCGGGCGGATATATGACCTAAACCTGGCTGATTCCTACTGCCCAATCCTCTTCACCATCTCCTCCCCCAAACCTCTCCTGGCCGCCTCCATGGCAGCGCCAATCCTAAAAGAGTGTCCACTGTAATCCTTCCCCGAGATGCCCCCCAATTCCGAACAACGTTTAAATACCGCTACAAACTGAAAACGTGATAAGAATGAACCATCCTCATGTATCAAAAATGGGTTATACAACAAGCCACCCCACCTCATAACGTCACCGACACAAACTACCGGACACAAAGGTGAACCAATAACCCTAAACAACACCACTTTACAACCCTTTCCCTCCACATCTGTTTTGGATGACCGAATAAACACCACAACCCTATCACTATAAACATCCAAATCTTCCCTCAACAAGCCCCCTTTTTAAAACTTGGACGGGCTAACCAGCTCCCCCAAGCGAAAGGCTCTGAAAAAGGCCAATGCAAAAGCCGCCTTAAATAAATCTACCTCCCACTGCGACGAACACACTACTGGCAACTGACTACCCAGAACTAATAATACCTCATACGAAACTGGACGTCTCTTATACACCACTCTCCATCCCTTCATCCTTTCAGCGCTTGAAGAACCAAAAAGGACTTAGTCACATCTCTAAGACCTCTGACCTTGAAACCAAAAGCAAGACCCGCTAACAACTTATTCAGTTTTGGTACTGACCAACCCGATTCTTTGCAATGTCCTATCAACAACAACAATCTGCCTTCATCCTCCATTCCCTCACCTAAAGAAACCCTCCAACCGTCCCAAATACTCCAACCTGACAGTATTGCCTCCACTATCTGTTTGACAAGGACTTTGAAAACAAATGCCCTACTGCACGCAAGGAAGATTCCACAACTTCGCTGGACATTCCATTCCCGATGAATCCGCTAGAGGTGCCAGCTCCCGAAAGCGTTCCCACTGTAAGTGAGAAAGAGCATGAATGAATGACCTCCGCCACAACCCTTAGGTTAAAATTTAACCCCAACATGACCAAACGTTGTAACACGACCGCCGGGGATGCCGATGATAATGAATTGACCGCTGTCACCACACCTTCCAGCACACAAGGAAAACAAATCTTCCTATTTCTCACCCTTCCACCCCACAATGACAGTGCCACCACAGTGGGAAACAAGTGCATCAAAACCTGATTGGACAACAGACCCTGCTCCCTCCAAGAAGAAGGCTGTGTGCAACATTCCACCACCAACCAACTGAAAAAACAAGCCAAAGCCACGACCCTCCACCATCCTCATGAAAAAGCCCAAAGTATCAACGTTCACTACCGTCTGAATCCAAATAGATTTACCATTTATAGAGCTCCAAAAAATTTGCCCATACCGTCAGGTCCTCCCGCAACTCTTTCTTCAATCTGATGAAATGTGTCGGGGATCTCACTCCCACTGTCGCCAGCGATAATCTTCGACAAAATGCTCGACCCATCAGCATAATTCTGCAAGCGAAATTTAGCTTGCCCAACAACGATTGCAAGTCACGTAAAGATATTTTCTTTGAACTTCTTGCTCTCTGCACCTTCTCCCGCCACACGAACACCTTATCGTCAGGTAACCTACACTCCATTGCCAAAGTATCGATCTCGATTCCTAAGAAACTCAACACATTCACCGGCCCAACCATTTTTTCAGCCGCTAGTGGTACCCCAAACTTCTTCGCCAAACTTTCCATCGTGTGTAGTAACAACGAGCAATCAAAACCCTGTGCCGGACCAACAAACAGAAAGTCATCGAGGTAGTAGATACACGAACACAGTCCGGACGCCTCTTTCACAGCCCACTCCAAAAATGTGCTGAATGTCTCAAAATAAGCGCAAGAAAGTGAACAGCCCATAGGGAGACAACGATCGACAAAAAATCCTCCGTCCCAAAAACATCCCAACAAGTGCAGGCTATCAGGGTCTACTGACAATAGCCGAAATGCTGCTTCTATATCAGTCTTAGCAAACCATGCTCCTTTTCCACATAACCGCACCCAATCCATGGCACATTAAAAGACGTATATAGCACCGAACATAACTGTGGATCAATGCCATCATTCACCGAAGACCCTTTAGGAAAGGATAAGTGATGGATCAGCCTGAACTTGTTGGGCTCCTTCTTCCGGACCACCCCCCAGTGGGGAAACCCTCAAATTACTGAGGGGAGCCTGTGCAAAAGGACCGGACATCCTACCTAGGGCAACCTCTTTAACTTATCGGTTAGAACATCAGGAAACTGCAATGCTGATTTTAAATTTCTTGTGGAAAAATTAACGGCCATCTCAACTGACGGAATCTTGAAGCCCTCTCTAAAGCCCTCCTGTAATAGAGCAGCTGCTGCTGTATCAGGGTACCTGCTTATAAATCCCTCTATCGCGTCCAGTCGAACTGGCGTCACTCCTTTTTCCAGTGCCTTCACCTCCTTTTTGACTGCCCCCTCTAAAACATTTTGCAGCTCCATGTGTGCCGAACATTCGTGCTTGAACTTGCATTTTGCCCCAAATTTGCATGACCCCTCATTGAACGCGAAGCACAGTCCTCTCTGCATAGCCACCGAGTGTTCTGACTGTCCCAGACCCCAGTGCCCCCTGGAAAAGGCTGACTACCTTGACCCATCCTAGACGGAACCATAACCCTCATCAAAAGAGCTATGTCCTTGTGATCCCAACGAATGCTAGGCCGAACTGCCTTCTGCGGCCGAAATTTACCAGCCCTGACCACCAGAAACCCGATATGCCTCACCGATTGCGTCCATATGACAGAAAAGTCCAGAACAATTTTCAGGGGCCTTCTCACCAATTACACTTGCTAAAATAGCTAATGATTGCAACCAATTAAAGAAGGTTCTGGGAATTAACCGATACCTCCTCTTCTCCTCATCTTCCTTCTTAGAATCCTCCCTCCGCAACCTATCTAAATTAAAGCATTCTAAGGGTAATAAAGAAAATATTTCAATATAATCCCCTTTCCATATCTTCTCCCTAACCTCTTGCTTCAAATGTGCACCCAGTGGTCCCTCAAAACCAACATAGACCTCTCCCTTCGCTGAATCGTCCAGGCGCACCGTATCTTCCTTCTCTTTTTCGCCACCCCCCGCCTCACTCGACATCGCTAGATCAACCGATGGTGTATTACCCACAGGCAACCCAGTGACTCCTCTGCTGGCACCTTGTCCTGAGGGATAATGCTACTAGCTCCTCCAACCCCTCCTGATAAAGACCCAACTCCTAAAGTCTCCCTAAAATTTCCCATCCAGGCGGCAGACTGTAACAGCCCTTCCTGCCAACCTCCGGGCCCCCACAACATGTCTCTGAGCCCGTGCATAATTAACCCCAAACCCCCGCTAACTCCCCCATAAAAACACATTCTGACTCCTATTCCCTTGTGAAGCTAACAAAGGGTTACAATAAATTAGTTGCTCACTCTCACCTAGCTGCCCAGGCGCTGTGAAGATCCTGGATCCTGTAGTTGGTGTCCTTGATCCGAACCGTCTCTGCTCCGCTCCTCCATTGCTTCAGTAGCTCCCACGTCTCCCTGCCCCACAGACAGCTGACCGGTACTACGAGTTGTGCCAGCTATCTGTGCTGGGACCCCGGGCGCCGTCGCTGCTGTTGTCGGTGCTCCATGTCTAGGGCCAGCGTCCTGCTACCAGCGGTGAGAGGCAGCATGCAAGCCTTGTAGTAAGCTGTCTGCGCCACCATCAGAAGCGCCAGACGGCCCCCCCTGAACTGCAGACATCCCCTGCAGCACTGCGGTGAATGATCCCGCCGTTTCCTGCTCTGCCCCGGGCAGAGCACTCCCAACTAGGCCGGCCGACTGCCGCTCGCCGTACTTCCGACTCTGAGGGGCCTGATCAGGACCACTAGCAGCCGCTGTACCTACCGCTCCGGCTCCCGACACCTTGGGCGATGACTCAGACGAGGGGGAGGCCGACACCTCCCCCTGTTGCAGGCCCCACCATGCAGCCGGATTCCTCACAGCTCTGTCATGCTTCAGCGCCGTCCTGTTTCCCGCGCCTCCGACCGGAGGGTCCCTGTAGGGGCTCCTATTGCAGCGCTGGGCCCAGGTGTGACCTCAGGGCTTAAGCACGCCGGAGGCCTGGACCTCCACGGCTGGCACCTGTCAGTAGGAATCTGGGCAGCATCCGTCACCATCCCTTGAAGTAGGCTGCTCACCGATTGTTGCAGCCACTGCATTGTGTGCCCTGAGTGCCCGCCGCATCCTGCAGTCTCTGCAGCAAGGCTTCTACATCCATGACAAAAGGTAACTTGAAGCTTAACGCCACAAGGGATCCATGTGGAATGGCTGCCCTTACAATATGGCTGATCCCTAGGGCAGCACAGTGGCTCAGTGGATAGCACTGCAGCCTTGCAGCGCTGGGGTCCTGGGTTCAAATCCCACCAAGGACAAAATCTGTAAGGAGTTTGTATGTTCTCCCCGTGTTTGCGTGTGTTTCCTCCAGGTACTCTGGTTTCCTCCGGGTACTCTGGTTTCCTCCGGGTACTCCAGTTTCCTCCCACATTCCAAAGACATACTGATAGGGAATTTAGATTGTGAGCCCCATCGGGGACAGCGATGATAATGGTACACAAACTGTAAAGAGCTGCGGAATATGTTAGCGCTATATAAAAAAATAAAGAAGATCCCTTGTGTAGTGTAGTGCTGCTATGCCCCACCTCTGAACCCTATTACTCCCATGAGCTAACACCCTTACATCACCCATGCCCTTATGTTAACCCTGAACGCCTAAACTAACATTAATTAACCCCATCATGACAACCTCCCTTGAAGTGGGGTTCAGACTGGATGACTGATTTGCTTAGGGGTGAGGTGGAAGCCGGATAACCATGGTCCTCAGGTGCCAACTGTGCACTTGCTGCAGTGGACCAGGTGGAAGATAATGCAAAGGAACTGGTGACTCTCTCAGCCATCCAATCTAACACCTCTTCAACATCTTGTGGCCTCGCCATTCAAAGCAGCGGTATTCGGACCTACGAAGGAATGCATAACGTCCTATCTCCTTTATGCAACAGTGGAAGGTGATGTATTTGCGCACGTAGCATGTCCTCTCCCTGCATCAGCTACACCACCATCAGCATTTATACCACCACGGCCACGTCCACATCCCTTATTTGATGCTCTCCTCATTTTTGAAAGTGGTTTATCTAAACACTACTTGCAAAAAGAAGGCGGAAGAGTAGATTATTTATTGGCAACAGTACTAGAAAACACACAGCAGTCCTGAAAAATTATTTCTTTGGCCTAGAAATTCCAACTAGATGACGGAGGCCAATTATTTATTTCCCAAACTACTAAAAAACACACGAGTCCTGAAAAATTGTTTCTTTGGCCTAGAAATGGCAACTATACGATGGATGCCAATTATTTATTTCCCAAACTACTAAAAAATACGCGAGTCCTGAAAAATTGTTTTTTGGGCCTAGACATGGCAACACGATGGCTGATATGACATATTTATTTGCTAAACTACTAGTAAACACACACCAGTCCAGAAAAATTATTGTTTTTTTGGCCTACTAATGGCAATGAAACGGCTGATGCCAATTATTTATTTCTCAGATTACTAGATAACACACAGCAGCTTAAAGTAACAGTATTCCCACAGGCGGGGGTGCAGAGTACCGACTTTTAGCACAATACTCTCACAGACGGGTTTGTATAGTACAGACAGCAGCTTTTAGCACAGTACTACTACAGATATGGTTTGCAGAGTACACACAGCATCTTTTTTGCAGTGTACGCAGTCACTATCTGTCCCTCACTCCAGCTACATCCTATCCCTACACTAATATGAGCAGAATGGTGACGGCACTCGTGATCCGGTCTTTATATAGCAATGCCAATACTTGGGAAAGGCTATGATGGCCCCGGAGGTGCTAACAGTCTAAAAGCATGTTGATTGGCTGTGCTGCAGCCTTACAACAAGCTTTATTAGACTGGCAAACTCACAGGAATCCAGACATGCAGTAAAAAGTCCATGTTCAGGGTTTGGTACCAGACACTAGGTGTCTGGTACAGACCCCTAACTTTCCCGTTTGAGTTCACTCATCCCCAATAATAAGTTATTACTTTTCTAGTGGACAGGGGATATATTGTTTTCACAGTCTTGCTGATACATAAACTTGTAGTACTACGCACTGCTGACTATCTGCAACAGTTAGGAGGCAGATGAATAAAAATATAAGTCTGAGCTATAGGCACTGGTCGTAAACCCTTTGAGCAGAACATTATGTATGAAAAGGTGTGTGCTCTCCCCAGCTACGTACGATTGCACCTTTAAGGGTGTAAACAGAGGATGTTTGCGGAGTAGCAGGAACTAAAGCCGTGTGACGTGTCAGAAGCCATCTCTCACAGGGAACTGTGAATGGAGAGGCTTGCACAATCATCTCTTGCTTCACATGATCTGCATTTTAGCATTCATTTCATGAACTAAATGCATAAACATTTGATATATTAAAAATATCTAAATGATACCTTAAAGGAGTAGAATGCTTTACAAAAAAAAACGATTTCATGTATGCTATTGGGAATTCTTTGTTAAAGTAAATCTTTCAGTAGAATCCACTCTCCTAAGCTGTCTACATGGGTATGGAGGTCAGCAGAATAAAATTATGCCTTGATATCGCACCTCCACAGCGTGTTTTAAATAAATGAGGACATTGCCAGTGTGATATATAATGGCCACTCTCTGCTCTCCTGATCTCACTGTAGAGCTGTGTTTGATTATACCTGACCCATCTGCAGGATCCTCTCAGTGCTGCAGCTTCCACCTAACAAGCAGCCAGTGTTACAATATGGCAGAGCTGTGGGAGCTTCAGCTGCTAACGTGTTTGTAAGGAGTGTGGGGCAGCGACCGATGTCATATGCAAGGGTCGCTATGTGTCCCCTAGGAAGCGCACAGTAGCATATTGAGATCGCGGGAGTGCACTGCAGTCACCGGCATAGCTGTGCTTGCAATGCAAAATAAAAGAGTGTTCATCTTGGGCAAGCTATTTGTCCAAGGCAGATTTAAGAAAACCTGCTCCGGGCTTTTATTTTTTAAATGGACTACAGGATGGTAGTGGGGCAGTCCGTTTCCTCCCCAGGTCGTGTTTTCCATCTGGCCTACGGACACAGCAGCAAAGGGTTGGGTATGTCAGTTTGGTTTTGCAAGCGAGCAGAGCAGAAGGATCTGCAGAGCTCAACCTGTGTGAGGCAACACAGAGCGAAGCGTAGCAAAAAACTCCTGGCACCCCTCAGAGTACACGGCGGTGCAGTCGCCATTGGCAACAGATCTCGGATGTGGACTGTCTTGTTTCCCGGCTGCGATCCGGAGCATACCGTTTGCTGTTTATTTTCTGTGAGTTTGAACATTAAACATGTTTTTGTTTTTGAACTTTTCCTGGGTCACTGCCTCATCACTGCACAGTGTGGACACCGCTGCACTACAGGAGATAAAGTTCTGCTCTACCATATCTCCATACTTTTCTAAAAGAGGAAGAGGGACAAATCAGGTGGCAAATTTTGACCATGCCCCTAGCCTCATACAAGCCACACCCATTTACAATTTCTCTCTATCCTGGAAGGAGGAGATGTCAGAGGGAGAGTGGCAGTGAGGGACATTCAGCAAACCCAAATTCTGGACTGCCCTGATGTATTCGGGATAGTAAGGACTAGAGATGAGAGGATCGATTCACGGGACTCAGGCTGGTTTCACACTAGCGTTTTTTTGCGCTGCGTTTTTGCGCATACATGCGCATGCGTCCTTTTCCCCTATCTTTAACATGAGTGCGCATGGTCTAGCGTTTGCATGCGTTCGTATGCATTTTACGTGCGCATGCGGTTTTTTGAAGTGTGCGCCCAAGCTGTCTCAAAAAAAAACATGTGCATGGAATGCACAAAAAAACACATTACAGTCTACGGGAACGCAGATGTGCGCATGGATATGCGCACGTCTGCGTTTAAAAATGCATGCGTTTTAAGAGTAAAAATGGCTAAAAAATGGTTAAAACACATGCGCAAAAAAGAAGCAAACACATACAAAACGCATGATGCGTTTTTTTGTATGCATTTGCACTGCGCAAAAACACAGCGCAAAAAAACGCTAGTGTGAAACTAGCCTCAGGACAGTAGTTCCTTGTAAGAGGACGGGAGTCCTGCAAATCTCTTAACTTCTGGTATCATTTGGGACAGTAGTTCCTTGTAAGAGAATGGGAGTCCTGCAAATCTCTTAACTTCTAGTATCATTTGTGCACCATACTGATCTCTAATTGGGCCCTATGGATTCATTTTTTGTTCATTGATTCATAGTCGTAGCAGACAGAACTGGCTGTTTGGTGCCTGAAATGGCATGTTCACACATTACATAAATACTGCGGTTTTTTGTTTTCAACAGGTGTCTGCAAGGTTTTTCGTGGGCCCTGGGCGAAAGACTCTCAGTGGGCCCCTTTAACACCTACCACAATTCACAGATACGGTAGAGAAATATAGTACAATGTCAAAGATTTCACAGACATCTTACATTACATAAGTGATATCTATTGTAAATTCTATAATAGCTCAGAAACTGGACACTTTAGTCCTCCTTACAGTATTATTGGCAGTGACACCACATAGTGCTCCATACAGTATTATTGGCACTACATAGTGGTCCGTAAAGATTAATGAGCCCCATATTGCTTTTAATATGCAGTAATAAAAGTGCCTTAAACATTCTCTCTCTCTCTCATTATTCTGGCAATTGTCAAATATTAATAATCACGGTAATGCTAATTTACCTAAAACGTGAAAAGTTTATTCTAATTTCATGTCAGATATTAAGAAAAACATGCATATGTGTCTTTTTATATAGTGTATATAAACTTGTGATTTCAACTGTATTGCTTCATACAGAATAATGAGCCACATATATTGCTCCATACAGAATAATGGACCAAATATAATGCTCCATATAGTATAATGAGCCACATACATTACTCTATACAGTATAATGAGCACCATATATTGCTCCATACAGTATAATGAGCCCCATATATTGCTCCATACAATATAATGAGTCCCATATAATGCACCATACAGTTTAGGGTGGACCCCATATATTGCTCCATACAGAATGGGCCTCAAATAATGCTCCATACAAAATAGGCTCCATATAATGTTCTATACAGTTTATGATGGGCCCCATATATTGCTCCATGCTGTATATGATGGGCCCCATATAATACTCCAGTATATGATGGGTCCCATAAGATGCTTCATACATAGTGGGCCCCCTAACATGCTGCATATATAATAGACCCCATATGATGCTCCAGTATTTGATAGACTCCATATGATGCTCCATATATAATGGGTCCCATAAGATGCTTCATATAAAATGATGGGTCCCATATGATGCTCCATATATAATGGGCCCCATACGATGCTTCATATATAATGATGGGTCCCATATGATGCTCCATATATAGTGGCCCCCATATAGTGCTCCATATATGATGGGCCCCATATGATGCTCCATTTATAATGGGCCCCATAAGATGCTTCATATATAATGATGGGTCCCATATGATGCTCCATATATAATGGACCACATAAGATGCTTCAAATATAATGATGGGTCCCATAAGATGCTCATATATAATGGCCCCCATATAATGCTCCATATATGATGGGCCCCATAAGATGCTTCATATATAAGGATGGGTCCCATATGATGCTCCATATATAGTGGACCCCATAAGATGCTTCATATATAATGATGGGTCCCATATGATGCTCCATATATAATGCCCCCCATATAATGCTCCATATATGATGGGCCCCATATGATGCTCCATATATAATGGGCCCCATATAATGCTCCATATATGATGGGGCCCCATATATTTCTCCAAACAACAGCAAAAAAATGAAATACTCGCCTATCTTCACTGGCCGCTGCTCTGCTTCAGACTCCTCAGCGTCTGCGTTTTCTGGCTATCTGCACTGTGACTGTTCACGCACACTTATCACATCATTGCGCCCTCTGACCTGAAACATCACAGTCAGAGGACGCGGAAGATACTGCAGTGGAGGAACATGGAGAGGTAAGTATTGCAAGCACCGGGGTCCTGAGCAAGTGGGGGGAGACCCATTCATGAGCGCCAGCACTAGCACAGGTACCGAGCCCCCTTAGAGCATCAGTGTCCCTGCCGGCGAGTGGGCTCCCCCACCTGCTCAGGCCCCCGACACTTTCCCAGGTGCGCTGGGTGCTGACTCCGGCCCTGGGTGTCTGCACCAAACTACGCAATAACCATCTTTGGTTATTGCATTTTGCTTCATTTTGTATGTGTTTTCCTTTATTTGATGCGGTTTTGGTGCAAATGTAAAGAAGCATTTTTATGTGTTTTTCATAGTACAAAAAATCATTGATTCTGCACTTTAAAAGTAACTGCTGCTTTTTCCATGTTTTTTTAGACTCCACATAGAAGCCTCAAGAGAAAAAAAGCACCAAATTTGCACAGTTCAGCAGCATCGTCAGATGCTCAAAGGATGCAGTTTTCATGAGCTCACATCCAATTTGCTTGGACAATTAAAGACAGTAGAATTTCTGTGCAAAAAAGCAATAGAAAAAAGCAACATTTACACTACAAGCAAACAAGACCTAAATGTCCAAGCAAAGTGGGTGCAATTTCATGAAAATTCCGCCCTCAATGCGTCTAAGGACGCTGCTGTACAAGGCAGTTTTGGTACATTTTTTCTCTATAGACTTCTATGTGGAGCCTGAAAAAAATGCATGTAAAAAAAATATATTCTTGCATTTTTAAGTGCATATTTAAAGCTTTACTGTACTATTAAAAAACGTGGTTCCACTTCTTCCCCAAAATACATAAAATACGGGGGAAAAAAAGCATAAAAGAAACACAGAAAACATGCAATAATCCGAGAAGATTGTTATTGCATTGTGTGGTGTGGACACCTGCAGAAAAAATCAGTACAAGAAGTACAGCATTTACGTTACATGTGAACACGGCCTCAGCGTTACATTTTTATTACATTTTTTTGGGGGGGGGTTATGGAGAAGAAAAATCAATTACACCACCATTTACCGGTCACAATAAATAATCTGATCACTGTGTTGTGTAGGTTCTTACAATTACGGGAGACTAAATATGTCCCTGTTGTTTTCTGATTTGTGATGTTTATCATTTTTTTATTGAACGCATTAAAAATGACATTTTTGTATTTGTTTTTCCTTATTTTTTAGTAATTTCATTGGAACAAAAAATCTTGCTTTTATTTTCTCTCTAAAGTACACGGACATAGACTAGTAGTAAACTGCTATATACAGATGTATCTCTATGTATCAGTATAATCTGATTGTGGGTTGAGAGCCTGCAATGCAGATTCAATTATAGAAAATTCTCCCATTCTGGTTAGTGTAAGCTGCTTGCAAAGATACAGGTTGTGGGAAATCAGATCTGAAAAAAAGAGAAGATGACATTTCTGTAATTGTTTTTCATTATTTTTTAGTACTCTTACAGGAAGAATTTTTTTTTAGGCCGGGGTCACACTTGCAAGTTTGATGCGAGAAACTTGCGCATCAATACCCGGCACTGCCGCAGGCACTCAGGACCGGAGTGTGCGGCTGCATAGAAATATATGTTTCTCGCATCACACTAGCAAGTGTGACCCCGGCCTAAACTTTTATTCTCCCTCTAGAAAACATAAGGGGGCAAGGGCTTTGCCCTGCAAATATTGACATTGTTGTATATTCTGTGTGCAGTATGCATGTTGTGTGTGTGTTTGTGTCCACACAACATTAGTTAGATAAGTCAGGTGTAGTATTAGAAAAAGGCCACTAGATGGGGGCACTGAGCTCAACTAGTGAGAAGACATTAAGGCCATGTGCACATGATGCAGATGTCCCGCGGATCCGCAGCAGATTTTACCGCGCAGAAACGCTGCATATCCGCATTGTGATGTACAGTAGCATGTTAGTCAATTGGAAAAAAAAACCGCTGTGCAGACGCTGCGGATTTTTCCGCGCAGGTTTCTTGTGGTTCAAAATATGCAGCATGTCACTTCTTTTGTGCGGTTTTCCACCTGCTCCATTCTCCAAATCTGCAGGGGGAAATCCGCAGGGGAAAACCACAAGAAAACCACAAGAAAAAAGGAAGAAATCCGCAGGAAAAATGCAGGTCATTTGACCTGCGGACTTCTTCAATTCTGCAGGGCAAAAAAGTACGTGTGCACTTAGCCTAAAAGGTTTAACTTAGAGGAGCCGCTAGACAGGGGGAAAGGAGATAGATTTCCCTCCAAGAGTTAGTTGAGCTGGGGGTAGCGAACAGGACAGGACAAGAGTGAAGAACAGCGGAGTGCCTACAGCAGTAGCCAGCACGTAGTGGTGCTGGAGGCCTTGCAGTCAGGGACTGGGAATTGTAAGGCTAGTGAGACAGAAGGTGGAATCTCGTCGGTCAAGTCAGCTAGCAAGGAAGAGCTGAAGTGACAACCCAAGCCAGTCCATTGAGTCCAGCCTGTGTCTGGAGAATTGCAAGCCAGGGAGGTCCGTGGAAGAGTCCCTGTGGGAGTAGCAGCTGGAGTACGGACGCTTTGTGGAGAGTTTAGTGAGCTGTGAATCTAGGACACGAACAGGAGCAACAGTGCCTTAAGGGGGTGAGCTTTAACGGAAAAGTTGGGTACCTTCGTGGACTGAAGTCGGGGTCTGGAAGAAGGGAAGTGTTCCATGTTCATTGTGCTCCGTTTGACATGTCAGCTTGCCTGTGTGGTGCATATGTGTGAAGTGAAGGAAGAAGTGACGTACTGCTGTAGATGAAGATGTATTGCTGTTACCAAGTAAAGAGTCCTGTTTTTGTATTGGACGTGCTGTGCCCTGAAGAGAATAAAGCTGAGTTGTTAAAGTTGTTTCCAGCCTCTGTCTGCAGTCAATTGGGTCCCCAAAGTGAACAGCATATGGGTGATGAAACAGACTCCAGCACAGCGAGTACTGGAGCGGCCGCATGAGCTACCCCCCGGCGGCCATGGTATTACGTTTGGCGTAGTCGGCAGGATTTCCCTGCCCAAAATGGCGGCGAGACCGCAGCCGAGGTGAAGAAAGGAGACAGTCTGACAGTGACTGCAGCGCTCTATAAGATGCAAATTGAAGAGAGCATTGATGGGCAAATGAAGATGATTGAAATACCAATTGTGACTGGAAAAATGCTGAAAAATGAGATCAAGAGACTGATTGTGACCCAAGAAGAAGATCTGTAAAGTGACTCTGTGGACCCCAAGATGGCGGCTACCAAGATGGAGAATTCTGGTGCCAAAATGGACTGTCCTTGTCAGCAAGGAGCACTTCGTGGGCATGACAGCGTCTGGATTGCGCCAAATGTGAGCTGTCAGCAATGTCGGGTCCGCCCCTGGAAGGAGTGGTATGTGCAGCACCCTCTTCCCCTGAATGCTGAGAAGTGGGTGGAGAGGCCGGACAGAGCACCAACCTGGAAAGAGTGGTCCTGCAGAAAGTGCTGAGTGCAGCTGTCTGGCCTCAGTAGGACATCAGGCGCATACCTGTAACAAAGATCCACAGCAGGAGCCTGACATAACATACATAGTTTTGAACATATGAACGTCAGTCCGGAGTTGCATCTGCCCACAGCACAGGCCGCGTTGGAGACACCGCAAGACGAAACACCCGTTACTCACCCGAAGGAACCTAGGAGGTCACCGGGATCTGGACCGCAATCAAGAAGATGTGCCATGCCGGAGTCACAGGGAGGAGTGTCGTTCCAGCAGCATCAGGAGTCTGTGCAGGACCTACGGCGGGAGGCGGAACCTTTGTCTCCTGAGCCAGTTCCACAGCAGCGGGGACCGGAAGAACAGGCCGCGCCGGAACCAATGTACTCGGAATCTGTTCCCGTCGGACCGCTGAAGATGCGACACCAGTGCATACTAGGAACAAGTGCCGGAAGTGACCGTGAACTGACAGAGCCGCCGACACCTGGCCCTGCTGCATCGGAAAGACGCCCGCACTCACCGCAGGCCGCGACATCGGAAATCTCACGAGGAGCGAGGCCCGCTCCTCACCCCAGGGAACCTAAGGACGTGGAGGCTGTTTTCACAGGATGGCAGGAAGAGGAAGGACCCTGGTACACCGCGGAGGACCAGTCTGGCAGCGACATCTAGATTCTAGATAGAGGAGGTCACAGAGCCGGAGGAGATCCCGGCCTCCCGCATGCAGGAGTACCTGGAGGAGCTGAGGGCCAGACGGAGCGGAGTTGTGCAAATAAAGGAGGTGAGTGCTACTCAGCCTCAACCGGTGGTGGACCATGCTGCCCCAATGCTGTCCCACTGCAGGGACTTGTGGCCTAAGGTCTGCGACACCGTGCATCCGCGCTCCCGCTAGGCGTCCCCCAAAGCCCCTGAGCAGCAGAGCTTCAGCCAGGTGTCCCCTGAAACCACTGTATCCCTTGAGCTGATGTGGATCCACGTGCAGAGGCAACTGAGGGCCCCTCTGCCCTTGAGTTTTTTCCCCTCAGTATGGAGATTCTGCGGCTGCAGAGTCCTTTTTAGCCCGCGCCAGGGGCCGGGCAATAAGTAGAAAAATTGCGCAGAATGCGCACTGCTGAACTTACTGTGTTTATCCCTTTAAGTGCCTTTTGCACCATTTGGGACTGTTCTGCGTCCCCTCAGGGTAAGGGAACCCTGCAACGCTCTTATGGAGAGCCTATGACGGTCTACGGGACCTTTGTTGTAAAAATGTTTTTTTTCTCTTTGTCTTGAGTTTTTCTTAGAAGCACTGATGCGCTCTCACGTTTGGAGGCAGTACGGCCTATAGTGAACATTATTTTGTATATAATTTGTAGTGATGGCCCTTCTAACAAATTTTGGGACTTCCCTTGCGTGGGGCCATAGGTCCATGGACATTTGGACCAAGTGCGGCTGCAGCAACAGACTGCGTTTTACTACCAGGCAGCCCGCATATGCAGCACTGGACTGTATCATTCACCAGGAAGGAGGTGTACCCCTTTGAGAACTGCTAAAATGTAGATATTTTGTAAAGATGGACTGACGGTGTGCTTAGGAGGACTGTTTCAGCACACCAGCGTGTGATAAGAAAATAAGCAGTGCTCCCCTCACAGAAAGGGGGGGAAAGGACACTTGTGTTTTTCTCTGAAGAAGTTTTATATTGTCACGGTCACGTGTGGCTGGACACAGCGCCTCCAGCAGGGCGGATTTAGATGACACGCATGTATACACCGCTTCCAGTTGGGCGAATTTAAATAATAAAACGTGCAGCTGGATACGCCGCCTCCAACAGGCGAATTTCGGAAATACACGTAAGTCTGGAAACCCCGCCTCCAGTAAGGCGAATTTAAACAATAAAGGGGAAACCTGGGTAACAATAACAATGGTGGCCCTGCAATAGGGAAACGGGGAAATGGAGACCTCCTGCACTCCCCTGAGTCAGTGTCTCTACACTCCTAACGTTCCCTAGGCCGGTTCCGCACCGGGCGCTGCTCAGGATACCTTTAAACCCTAGCTCGCCCTCCACCTAACCCTTTCTAGTGAATTGGCCAGTGCGGAAACTAATCCCACCACTGCACTAAACACACACAAGGAAAAGAGACAAAACAGGGAAACACCACTTAGCTTTGCTCTGTTGCCTACGCTCCCAGCAACAGAGCCCAACACCTGCGTGCATCTTTTCCTCCGACCGGGTCCAACACCATAGTGCAGCCTTGGAGCAAACAGAATCCACCACCTGTGTGCAACTGTCCAGAAAACAGAGTCCAGCATATGAGTCCAGCTTTCCCGCACAAGAGTCCAGCATGTTGAGTCCAGCTTTCCAGCAACCGAATCCAGTATCATGAGTGCAGCTCTATACCATAGCTGCCACTCCACCAAACCATGCAAGAACTCCTTGCTGACACCATAGCTGCAACTCCACCAAGCCATGCCAGCCCTCCTCGCAGACACCATAGCTGCTACTCCAGGACTCTTACTGAGCTGACCGGGACTCTCCTTCAGCTCCATCCTTCACCCAGGCCTGCTTGTAACTGAGGACTAATCACCAACAGTGATCGACACACCTGACACTCTCTTATAGAGCAATCACGCCTGTTACATAATTGCGTGCACGAACTAAATTAACCAAGTGTAATGACGCTCACCACCACCGGGGGGCAAATTTAGAACAAAAGACACCACAGTGCAATAATCCTAATGGCCCGGGGGCAAAAACCAAACCTTGGCACACAGCCAAAGGAAAAAAAAAAAGGTAACTTTGTGCATTTATCTGTCAGATCCAACCTGGATCATGACATATACAGTTGTGGCCAAAAGTATTGACACCCCTGCAATTTTGTCAGATAATACTCAGTTTCTTCCTGAAAATGATTGCAAACACAAATTCTTTGGTATTATTACCTTCATTTAATTTGTCTTAAATGAAAAAACACAAAAGAGAATGAAGCAAAAAGCAAAACATTGATCATTTCACACAAAACTCCAAAAATGGGCCAGACAAAAGTATTGGCACCCTCAGCCTAATACTTGGTTGCACAACCTTTATCCAAAATAACTACGACCAACCGCTTCCGGTAACCATCAATGAGTTTCTTGCAATGCTCTGCTGGAATTTTAGACCATTCTTCTTTGGCAAACTGCTCCAGGTCCCTGATATTAGAAGGGTGCCTTCTCCAAACTGCCATTTTTAGATCTCTCCACAGGTGTTCTATGGGATTCAGGTCTGGACTCATTGCTGGCCACCTTAGAAGTCTCCAGTGTTTTCTCTCAAACCATTTTCTAGTGCTTTTTGAAGTGTGTTTTCGGTCATTGTCTTGCTGGAAGACCCATGACCTCTGAGGGAGACCCAGCTTTCTCACACTGGGCCCTACATTATGGTGCAAAATTTGTTGGTAGTCTTCAGACTTCATAATGCCATGCACACGGTCAAGCAGTCCAGTGCCAGTGGAAGCAAAGCAACCCCAAAACATCAGGGAACCTCCACCATGTTTGACTGTAGGGACCGTGTTTTTTTCTTTGAATGCCTCTTTTTTTCTCCTGTAAACTCTATGTTGATGCCTTTGCCCAAAAAGCTTTACTTTTGTCTCATCTGACCAGAGGACATTCTTCCAAAACGTTTTAGGCTTTTTCAGGTAAGTTTTGGCAAACTCCATCCTGGCTTTTTTATGTCTCGGGGTAAGAAGTGGGGTCTTCCTGGGTCTCCTACCATACAGTCCCTTTTCATTCAGACGCCGACGGATAGTATGGGTTGACACTGTTGTACCCTCGGACTGCAGGGCAGCTTGAACTTGTTTGGATGTTAGTCGAGGTTCTTTATCTAACATCCACACAATCTTGCGTTGAAATCTCTTGTCAATTTTTCTTTTCCGTCCACATCTAGGGAGGTTAGCCACAGTGCCATGGGCTTTAAACTTCTTGATGACACTGCGCACGGTAGACGCAGGAACATTCAGGTCTTTGGAGATGGACTTGTAGGCTTGAGATTGCTCATGCTTCCTCACAATTTGGTTTCTCAAGTCCTCAGACAGTTCTTCGGTCTTCTTTCTTTTCTCCATGCTCAATGTGGTACACACAAGGACACAGGACAGAGGTTGAGTCAACTTTAATCCATGTCAATTGGCTGCAAGTGTGATTTAGTTATTGCCAACACCTGTTAGGTGCCACAGGTAAGTTACAGATGCTGTTAATTACACAAATTAGAGAAGCATCACATGATTTTTCGAACAGTGCCAATACTTTTGTCCACCCTCTTTTTTATGTTTGGTGTGGAATTATATCCAATTTGGCTTTAGGACAATTCTTTTTGTGTTTTTTCATTTAAGACAAATTAAATGAAGATAATAATACCAAAGAATTTGTGTTTGCAATCATTTTCAGGAAGAAACTGAGTATTATCTGACAAAATTGCAGGGGTGTCAATACTTTTGGCCACAACTGTATATGGACATGACATTGCTTTTCTCGTGTGACCTAATTTTGTAAAAGTAATAAGAATTTAGATGTGAAGAATGTACAGAATAACTGTGTTTATAGGGTTACAAAGATTGCTATATTTATAGAAAGGAAACTGAAAAAAAAATGTTTTTGATATATAGATATATTTAATGGATATATTTAATGTACAGTATCTACAGGTTTTACTAAGTAAGAATTTTATATGTTTGAAGAAAAGAAAATTCTGAAAATTTTTGAAATTTTTTTTAAAAAAAGGAATTTTTCTTCGGAAAAGGTATAGAACTGTATATAATGCATAGTTTAAAATGTGTGATTTGTTTTGGTACAACCCAGCATTGCCGAGGACGGCAATGGTTTCAGGAAGGGGGAATGTAAGGGGGGCAAGGGCTTTGCCCTGCAAATGTTGATATTTTTGTATATTCTGTGTGCAGTATGCATTTTGTGTGTGTGTGTGTGTTTGTGTCCACACAACATTAGTTAGATAAGTCAGGTGTTGTATTAGAAAAGGGCCACTAGATGGGGGCACTGAGCTCAACTAGTGAGAAGACGTTAAAAAGTTTAACTTACGGGAGTGGCTACACAGGAGAAAAGGAGATAGATTTCCCTCCAAGAGTTAGTTGAGCTGGGGGTAGCGAACAGGACAGGACAAGAGTGAAGAACAGTGGAGTGCCTACAGCAGTAGCCAGCACATACTGGTGCTGGAGGCCTTGCAGTCAGGGACTGTAAGGCTAGCGAGACAGAAGAAGGAGTCTCATCAGTCAAGTCAGCTAGCAAGGAAGAGCTGAAGTGACAACCCAAGCCAGTCCATTGAGTCCAGCCTGTGTCTGGAGAATTGCAAGCCAGGGAGGTCCATGGAAGAGTCCCTGTGGGAGTAGCAGCTGGAGTACAGAAGCTTTGTGGAGAGTTTAGTGAGCTGTGAATCTAGGACACGAACAGGAGCAACAGTGCCTTAAGGGGGTGAGCTTTAACGGAAAAGTCGTGTACCTTCGTGGGCTGATGTCGGGCTCTGGAAGAAGGGAAGTGTTCCGTGTTCATCGTGCTCCGTGTGACGGGTCAGCTTGCCTGTGTGGTGCATATGTATGAAGTGAAGGAAGAAGTGACGTACTGCTGTAGATGAAGATGTATTGCTGTTATCAAGTAAAGAGTCCTTTTGCTGTATTGGACGTGCTGTGCCCTGAAGAGAATAAAGCTGAGTTGTTAAAGTTGTTTCCAGCCTCTGTCTGCAGTCAATTGGGTCCCCAAAGTGAACAGCATACGGGTACGGGTGATGAAACAGCCTCCAGCACAGCGAGTACTGGAGCGGCAAGCGACCCCCCCGGCGGCCATGGTATTACAAATACAGGGACATAGAAACTCCCTGTTTGTACACATGTATCTCTAGGTATCAGTTTAATTTACCTGTGGGTTCAGATCCTGAAATGCAGCTTCAAGTACAGAAAATCCTCTATTTTTTTTTATCAGTGCAGACTTTGGCTCATATCTTTTGCTGCTGCCTGCAATGATACAGGTTGTGGGTTCAATTCCTGGAGAGACCAGATCTCAAGAAGGGAATTGTTCATTTAATTAATGTAAGTGTGCAGAGATGCTGACCTCGCCCCAAGGAGGAGTTACAGAGCGATAAAGACATTGCACTGAGAGTTAAGTGGAAGTCAGAACAATGCCCTGACCTGTCATGACAGCGGGATTGCTCAGTCAAATTCAGTCAGTCCTACTGAATCCGGGGTTGATTGGGAGTTTATAATTTCTTTCAAGATGCTGCTGCAGAAAAATCTAAAACTTACCGCTGGCTGTCCCCAGAGATTACACATGATCTCCAACATTCACAGCAATGACCCTTTATGATTAGATAATTGTCAAAGTACCCTTCTAAAGCTGAAGTCACACTTAACGTTTAAAAATATGGTCCTTTTTCTATGGACGAGAATCGCAGAAATGTTCCCTGAACAGTGAGCCGTATGTCATCCGTTTCCAATGTGAGGATGCGATTTTCTCGCATATAAGCATCCGTGTGACATCTGTACAGCCAGATTTTCTCGCCGGCTTGCAAAATGGACATATAATGGATCCATGACCTCAAATATTCGTGAAAATATATATATACAGTCTATATATATATATATATATGTCAGTGAGACACATATATATATTTATATTTCATACAGAGGTAGATAGCAGAATAGCAGATTTATTTCAATTATCGGCTTCTGTAAAATCATTACAGAACCCAATAGGATATGAGACATGGTTTACATACAGTAAACCATTGCATATCCGTTATATTTATATATATCCCTCACTAATAATGTTAGTAGTGTATGTGTGTTAAATTTTGGAGCTGTAGGTGTTATATTAAAGGATTAATTCATGGAAAAAACTTGCGTGGGCTCCCGCGCAATTTTCTCCGCCAGAGAGGGCAAGCCAGTGACTCAGGGCAGATATTATTAGCCTAGAGAAGGACCATTGTTTTTGGGCCCCCCCGGCTAATTAAAAATCTGCCCCAAGCCACCCCAGAAAAGGCGCATCTTACAGATGCGCCAATTCTGCCACTTACCCTCTCTCTTCCCATTGCCCTGTAGTGGCTGGTATAAGGGGTTATAAGGGGTTAATGTTACCTTGCTATTGTAAGGTGACATTAAGCCTGGTTAATAATGTCGAGGTGTCAATAAGACACCTATCCATTATTAATCCACTTGTCTGAAAGGGTTAAAAAAAAGCACACACATATTAATAATAAAGACTTTTAATGAAATAATCACACATTTTTTTTACATCTTTATTACATGCCCAATCCAATGAAAGCCATCGTTCTCCTGTAAAAAATCCAAAATAAAAAAGCAACAATATCCCATACCTGTCTGCCGTACAGTCAAGTCCCACGCTGCAATCTATCTGAAGGGGTTAAATAGTTTACAACCGGGAGTGGCTCTAATGCGACCGGCCCAGCTGTAAACCACGGAGGAATGTAAGAAAAGCTGCCTGCGCAGCCTCCCCGCCTGACCGGAGATTAACTGATTGGCGTGGGAAAATTTCCGAACACTTTCCCACACTGTCAGTTCACTGCGGGTCGGTGGGGAGTCTGCGCAGCCTCAGTGACTACTGCTGATGTCACTTAGGCTGCGTTGACTCCCCTCCTGACCTGGTGTCTTATTAATGATTAAGATTATTGACACCTCTCCATTATTAACCAGGCTTAATGTCACCTTACAACAGGAAGTTGATGTTAACACCTTATTACCCCATACGCCACCCGCAACAGGGCAATGGGAAGAGAGAGAGTAAGTGCAGGAATAAGCGCATCTTACAGATTCGCCTTTTCTGGGGTGGCTGGGGTCAGATCTTTTTAGCCAGGTGGAACCCAAAAGCAATGGTCCCTCTATAGGCTATAAATATCTGCCATCAGTCACTGGCTTGCCCTCTTTGGCGGAGAAAATTGTGCGGGAGCCCACGCAAGTTTTTTTCCGTGAATTAATCCTATAATTTAACACCTACAGCTCCAAAATTTAACACACATTACTAACATTATTAGTGAGGGACATATAAAAATCAAACGGATATGCAATGGTTTACTGTCTGTATGTAAACCATGTCTCATATCCTGTCGGATCCTGTAATGATTTTACAAATGCCGACAATCGAATTTTCACCTATTCTGTTAACTGTCTATGAAATATAGATATTTATATATATATATACAGTATATATATATGTATATATATGTGTGTGTGTCAATGACATATACTGTATATATATATATATATATATATATATATATACACACACACACTAGCTATTAACCCGTTCTATGCCCGGGTGGCGGGCTGTTGTGAATTCACTTTCTGGTCTACCTCTGGTTACTAGTGAAGGTAGTGGAGCTGGTTATATTGACAGAGGGGTCGCGAGTTCTCTTTCCGAGCTCCCTCTGGTGGTTACAGGAGGTAATGGAGCTGATCTAATTAACAGAGGTCTGCCACCTGATAATGAGGAGGACGATTGGACATCTGGAGTTTCTGATTGGATTTAAGACAGCCGACTCCCTCTATCCCTGCTGGTGATTTTTTCCTGCCTCCTGAGGTCTTAGCTTCCAGCTCAGTCCCTGCATGCTCAAACTAAGTGTTCTTTTGCTATTGTTCACATTTGATTTGGTTTTGTCTATTTCAGTTTTGTGGGGTCAGCCAGCCCAGGCTGGGGCTGTGCTGAATTTCCATCCTTATGTTACTGTTTGTGCCAGTTTGTTTTTGTCCTTTATTAGATTGGCCTCTCTTTGTTCTGCTTTCAGAATATACTAGAGTGCTGATATAGTGGGCGAAGTCTAGTGACTTCAGTGTTTTTTCTATCAGACTTGTTGGGCATTTTTTGCAGGGTTTTTTGTGTGATTGCAGACAGTGTCTTTCCTTTCCTGTCCTGTCTAGTTAGTTTGGGCCCCATCGTTTGCTCAGCCTATTTTTCTACCTGCGTTTGTGTTTTCTTCTTGTCTCACCAACAATATTTGTTTGGGGGCTATCTATTCCTTTGGGGTCTGCTCTGGGGCAGTTTAGATTTCCCCTTTCTTGCTTTAGGCTTATTTAGTTCTCTGGCTGTGTCGAGGCGTCTAGAATCATCGTAGGTACGCTCCACGGCTACTGCTAGTTGTGTGGATAGGATCAGGGGTCTGCAATCCGCTTAGTTACCAACCTCTCTGGTTTTCTGTGGCTTAGCTTGGTCTTGCTTTCCTCCTTGGTGACCCAATCATAACAGCGGGCATTTTTATTGGTATATGGTCTCCCATCCTGGTATGTGCTGCCCCCTCCTATCCTGGTAAGCATGGCACCCTATTCCTCATCGTGGTATGCATGGTCCACTCATCCCCCCTATCCTGATATGCATGGCCCCCTCACCTCCAATCCTCGTATGCATGGTCCCCTCACCCCCCAATCCTAATATGCATGGTCCCCTCAGCCCCTTTCGTGGTATGCATGGTCCTCTCACCCCCCCTATCCTGGTATGCATGGTCCTCTCGCCCCCCAATCCTGGTATGCATGGTCCCCTCGCCCCCCAATCCTGGTGTACATGGTCCCCTCAACCCCCTTTTCGTGGTATGCATGGTCCCCTCACCCCCCTTTCATGGTATGCATAGTCCCCTCACCCCCCCTATCCTGGTATGCATGGCCGCCTCACCCCCCAATCCTGGTATGCATGGTCCTCTCACCCCCCTATCCTGGTATGCATGGTTCCCTCACCCCCACTATCCTGTTATGCATGGTCCTCTCACCCCTCCCTATCCTGGCATGCATGGTCCTCTCACCCCCTATCCTGCTATGCATGGTCCCCTCACCCCCCTTTTGTGGTATGCATGGTTCTCTTACCCCCCTTTTGTGGTATGTGTGGTCCCCTCACCCCCCTATCCTGGTATGCATGGTCCCCTCACCCTCCTTTTGTGGTATGCGTGGTCCCCTCACCCTCCTTTCGTGGTATGCGTGGTCTCCTCACCCCCTATCCTGGTATGCATGGTCCCCTCACCCCCTTATCCTGATATGTATGGTCCCCTCACCCCTATTAAACTACACACATACAAAAAAAATAAATAAATACTCACCCTTCTTCCCTGTGCTCCAGCGCTGCCTGTCACGTTCTGCTGGAGGCCGGGGGAGGAGTCTGGAGCCGAAGTACGCGCATGCCCATAGCGCTGTCCGGCGCCATATTGCTGAAGACACACTGCAAATGTGTCTTCAGTAAAATGGCGCTGGATCACGCTATGCACATGCGCGATTCCGGCCGCACTCCTGCCACGGTCTCCGGCCGAAAAGAAGCGCCGCGGCAACGCTCCTCCCGGTCAGGTAAGTATGTAAGTATGGCGCTGGACATAGCAGTATGCAGTGTGTATGTGTACCGCCATCTCCGACGCCATACACACTCCTCACCGCGCTGCCTCATTCTGTCTGGAGCCAGACTGCGCAGGCGCTTGCGCAGTCTATAAAGGCTTCAGACAGAGTGACACTTAGCCGGTTATATTATAGATATATATATATACACCTATACTATGTTTATACATGTAT
The DNA here is from genome assembly GCF_039654945.1 of Dendrobates tinctorius. Lineage (NCBI taxonomy): Eukaryota > Metazoa > Chordata > Amphibia > Anura > Dendrobatidae > Dendrobates > Dendrobates tinctorius. The sequence goes on from NW_027361981.1 coordinate 2,230,288, forward strand.
TCTATCTATTCTATTTTAACCTGTCAGTATGATTTTACAGTATAGCGCACTGCCGGCTTTTCTAAAGGACACCGATGCATATTTCTCGCAAATCACACGCATGGTCCATGTGTAATCTGTTTTTTTCTCGCCCCCATAGTCTTGCATTGGCGAGTCTCGGCCGTAATACGGTGACAATTGCAGCATGCTGCGATTTCCTCCGCACGTATAATACAGGCAATAAAAAAACGCATGATGGGAGCTGCCCCATAGATTAACATTGGTCCGAGTGCTATGCGATTTTTTTATCGCATAGCACTCGTCCATATTTCTCTCTAGTGTGACTCCAGCCTAAAGGGTATGTCACACTAAGAGATATCGCTAGCAATATCACTATAACTAGTGACGTAGCAGCGATATTGCTAGCGATATCTCTGTGTGTGATGCTTACCTACGACCGGCTCCCCCGCTGGTTATCGCTGATCACGCGAGAACGTTCAGAACTGTTTCTCGTCGTCAGCTTCCTGCGGCGCTTCCTGCTGTGACGACGAGCGACTCGTGGAGCCGGGCGGGAGGACGCAGGATCGCCTGGTGTGACAGGTAAGTAGCGACCCCCGTCCCCAGCGATGTCGCTGGTGAGATCTGCCTGTGTGGCAGCTCACTAGCGACCACTTAGCGATGTACCAGCGATCCTGACCGCGTCATATCGCTGGTCGGGATCGCTGGTACATCGCTAAGTGTGACAGTACCTTAAGTCACATCAATCTGGTGCTGCATTGAAAGGTTTATTCCCCCAAAACCAAGTTATTTCCTATTGGCAGGTAAAGAGCAATATAGTATTTGTTCACATGATAGGGGTAACTTGCTGATCGCGGGGGGTACGATTGCTGAAACCCATAGCCATCTTCTGGTCGGGGCTTTGAAACTCCAGAATGGGGTTTGCAGACCAGCCCTGAATGGAGGGGAGGTGCACATACTCAACCTTGGCTCCATTCATAATGGGACTCACATAAATAATGAAGTGAGCACTTGGCTTTCTCCTGCAGTCTGAATTAATTTACCTTTGCTCTATTCCTCATAGGATCCAGAGCCATGAATCGGCAAGCATCAACCAATCTTACGGATTAGAGAGTACTTGTTTGTTTTTGTTTTTTTATGCTTTTTGGGATATAAACTTTTAACTTAATTCCTGAATAAAAGCTGGTGTAGCAACTGATCCCATTGTTTGCAGTGGGATTGTTCCTACCTGTCTGGCACAATAATTGCTCTCTTGGACAGGTGTGGATGCCAGTTCGAATGACGGGTTGCAACATATGGTGAAACATTTGCCTCTGAACAGGACCTGGGACTAAATGGTAAAAATCATGAGAAAAAGTGCTGAATTTCAGGAAGTGTCTTGCCATTAGGGTTCGCTCACATGAGCGTATAAATTGGACGAGTACAATGAAAACATCGCATTGCACTCTGACCAATGTTATTAAATGAGGCCTTGCTCATCTGCAAGTTTTTCCTCAGCTCTTATAGGACTGATGAATAAAGTCATAGTATGCTGAGAGTGGATGTGAGAATCTGATCGCACTCACCGATGCAAGTCAATGGATCCATGTGTGTGTCACCCGATTTCTACGCACACTTCTCAAAGGAAACCCGAAATTTCATCAGCCGAGTACAGTAAATTCAGAACCTGACCCGTCAGAGTAGAGAGATAGCATAGATAGATTTCCTGTAGCTATTTAATGTTACAAGCCCCCTACATATAAGGAAATAATGCGATTTGTTGCCTTTCATGTGGCACTAGAGGGTGTTTAACCTTAATTAACCTATATAATAAATTATTAAAAAAATTATGTGGGTCCCTCTCCCCTATTTTTGATAACCAGCCAAGGTAAAGCAGACCGCTATGAGGTGATGTTATCAGGCTGGGAAGGTCCCTGGTTATTGGACCCATCCCAAACTAAAAATACATTAATCAGAACATGAGGACAACGATCAGCAGCCAGGAGAAAGGATAGACGCCTCAGCAAGGATGCCAATAGGACCGGACAAGCAGGATTAACATAGGGAGAGGCAGAATTTCAAAAGGTCTTTGGAAGGTATACAGTGGGTGTCAGGGGGTTATATACCCCTTTATGGAATAAAGTACAGGTGCTGATTAAGGTGTCTAGTCTTGGTTCAGACATAAAAAAATGGTGACAGGTTCCCTTTCAAAATTGTCTTTTTTTTCTTTCTAGAACTGCTTTTGTGCAAAATGGAGTGAAATTTGTGCCAAAATACTAGTGTGTCAAAAATACACAATGGGAAGGGGAAGAATGGAGTATAGTTGGGCCAGACTTTGAGACTTTTTAAAATTGATGAATCAAGTAAAAACATCTGTAACTGCTAAACTCCACCCACAAAGTGGAAAAAATAAACAGGCGGGCACATACGAAATTTGTCTTAAATAAGGCACAAATAGAATAAGAAATTGGGTGCAAACAAAAAAGGCACAAAACACACAAAGCTAGACAAAGAACAGGTGCAAAAGCACTGATGATCGAGACTTATGGGTCCAATTCATCCATTTTTGCCAGTAGCTGCACAGAATTTTGTGACTGTTCAAGCAGTTTTAGAAATGGCCAGCTCCGACAACTTCTTGAAAAGCTTTTGGGTTTTGGTGGCAATTTTCTATTCTACATCATTATATACATGCATTTTTTTATCCTCTTTTAAGTCTTATAAAGAAGCATATGAGAAAAGCATCAGGCACTTTTATTCCTCGTACAAAAAAACTATAAAAAAAATACAGTATGTACAGTGTAAATGCCCATCACAGGGCAATATCACAACTCTATAATAATAGCGCTGCCATAAAGGAATGAAATGTTAACACTAAAGTAGCAAAGTAGTAAAAAAAACAATTAAAGCTATGTAGTGAAATTCCATTTTTTTTTAAGTAAATTACAGTCTAGTACCTGTGCAGATAATATTTTTTACTTTCATTTAGTTTAGTGCCACTTGGCTTGTGATCATTTATATGAATAGTAAAATGTTACAGCAACACTGCCATCTAGTGTCTCATTTGTAAAGTAGTTGTACCTTGGTTTTAATTTTAGGGTACTGTGAGATATCAAATGTGGAAGGACTTTGAGCTGACATAGACATAGAGGTAACCACACTGATAGTAGTGTAAGATTTTTTTTTTATTTATCCCATATAGAAAGGACTCAAGTATAACATACATGCATTGCCAGCATCAGTCAGTAACTGCAGCGACCGGAGTATGCTCTAATCACTGCAGTTTGACCATTTAAATGACACTGTCAGAATCTGGCATGTGAGGAGGATGTCAATCATTCCCAGGGGATGAGATTACAGCAGGGAAGACCAAACTGTTCTGGATGAATATACGCCCTGCCAGACAAGCGATACAGGATGTTTTGGCGGTCATACTAACAATTATCCTGATCATCAAGGACTTACTTAAAATTCAGGAATAAACCTCTATATTATAATAGTGGGACACTTTTGAGATCTGAAAAGTTCCCTGTAATCTAATATGTAAAGCTCAACGTGGGTATGTATGTATGTATGTGTGTGTGTGTGTGTGTATGTATGTGTGTGTGTATGTCCGGGATTGGCATCCGCATCGTCGCAGCTACGGCCACAAAATTTTGCACAGTCACACGTCTGGACCCCGAGAGCGTCATAGGCTATGTTGTGAGGCGAAATTTTAACCCCACGCATTCCAATTCACAAAACAATTTTGCTCCTATCTACATACTGGGAAAAAGTGAAAGGAAAAGTGTTGGAGGCAAATTGACACCTGCCAGATGTGAACAAGGGGGACTTAAAGAATGAGAGCGATGGCGCCAAAGAGTATATACCGTACAGTTGCTAAGGTGGGGCCCTGCCATGGGATACTCACCACACACGGGGATATGAACACACACAAAATGCGCCACACACTACCATCTGCTTCACCACATCTACCACCCTCAGCACACATTTCACCACACATACACCAACCTCGCCACATAAAAGTCCAAACACAAAAGTCGCCACTCAAAACTCGCCACGCTGTCCCAGAGCTGTTGTTATCGTCCTTCTGTAAAGCTGGAAATAACACAATTTATTACCGTGCCAACACAGACCACCCTCTGACACAGACTGCAGGGGGAGCCCAGTATCACACAGGATAGGATTAGATACATGGCTCAGCAGTCTGTATCACACAGAATAGGATTAGATACACGGCTCAGCAGTCAGTATCACACAGGAGAGGATTAGATACACAGCTCAGCAGACAGTATCACACAGAATAGGATTAGATACACGGCTCAGCAGTCAGTATCACACAGGAGAGGATTAGATACACAGCTCAGCAGACAGTATCACACAGGATATTATTAGATACACGGCTGAGCAGTCAGTATCACACAGGATAGGATTAGATACACGGCTGAGCAGTCAGTATCACACAGGATAGGCTTAGATACACAGATACACATGTTGTTTATCAAAAGACTCTTGAATGAGTTGAAAATAAAATACTATCAATACTTGGGTAATAGTTTAGTTAATTTGTGTTGCAAATCTGTAGTGTTGAATATATGATGTGACATGTTTTTATGTGCAATATAATCATTATAGTTTGTTATAACTAACCACAGTTGGTTACTATGCCCAGGTAACGCCGGGCTCTTCAGCTAGTATTATCTATAAATCTCATGGCCTCCTCCTGGGTACCCCCCACACCAGGAGGAGGTCATCAATATAACGACAATACCAAATAATGTCTTTACTGAATTCATGGTCCTCATTGAACAAAAAAAGTTCCTCCCACCGCAACATGACTATGTTAGCCAACGATGGGGAGAATTTGGCCCCCATACTCACACCACTTTTTGTAAAAAGAACCTATCACCAAAGCAGAAATAATTATGTTTTAATAGAAAATCCACAGCTGACAAAAGAAAATCCTTGGTCTCTGTAATGTATAAACTATATGTGTCTAGATTGTATGAAAGACTATCAATAGCCACATCATGAGGAATAGAAGGGTATAACCTTATGATGTCACAAGAAAGCCATTTATAATTTGTTTGACATTCAAATTCAAAGATTTATCTATCAGAGCTGTGGAGTCGAAGTTGGAGTCGGTGTCATGGAAATTGAAGTGTCGGAGTTGGAGTCGGAGGTTTGCTTACCGACTCCACAGCCCTAGTATGAGGGAGTCGGAGTCGGTGTCATGGAAATTGAGGAGTCAGAGTTGGGGGGAGCCCAGTATCACACAGGATAGGATTAGATACACGGCTCAGCAGACAGTATCACACAGGATAGGATTAGATACACGGCTCAGCAGACAGTATCACACAGGAGAGGATTAGATACACGGCTCAGCAGTCAGTATCAAACAGGAGAGGATTAGATACACAGCTCAGCAGTCAGTATCACACAGGAGAGGATTAGACACACAGCTCAGCAGACAGTATCACACAGGAGAGGATTAGACACACAGCTCAGCAGTCAGTATCACACAGGAGAGGATTAGATACACAGCTCAGCAGTCAGTATCACACAGGATAGGAATAGATACACGGCTCAGCAGTCAGTATCACACAGAATAGGATTAGATACACGGCTCAGCAGTCAGTATCACACAGGATACACAGGATACACAGCTCAGCAGTCAGTATCACACAGGAGAGGATTAGATACACGGCTCAGCAGTCAGTATCACACAGGACAGGATTAGATACACAGCTCAGCAGTCAGTATCACACAGGATAGGATTAGGTACACAGCTCAGCAGTCAGTATCATACAGGATAGGATTAGATACATGGCTCAGCAGTCAGTATCACACAGGATAGGATTAGATACACGGCTCAGCAGTTAGTATCACACAGGATAGGATTAGATACACGGCTCAGCAGTCAGTATCATACAGGATAGGATTAGATACATGGCTCAGCAGTCAGTATCACACAGGATAGGATTAGATACACGGCTCAGCAGTCAGTATCACACAGGATAGGATTAGATACACGGCTCAGCAGTCAGTATCACACAGGATAGGATTAGATGCACGGTTTTTATGTGCAATATAATCATTATAATTTGTTATAACTAACCACAGTTGGTTACTATGCCCAGGCAATGCCGGGCTCTTCAACTAGTTAATTGATAATTATCTAAATTAATAATATAATAATAATCTTTATTTATATAGCGCCAACATATTCCGCGGCGCTTTACAGTTTAACAGTTTCAAAGTCATAAGTAACAACGTTAACAATACAGTAATTAAAGTAAAATAAGATGACCCTGCTCGTGAGAGCTTACAATCTACAATGAGGTTGGGGAGATACAAAGTACAGGTGTGTATTTACAATGATGTATTTACAATGATGGTCCAGCCATCTTGAGAAGGAGGGGGACAGAGATAGTGAATGGGCTACATACTCACACTTGCACATAAATTGACTGATTAGTGAACGTGATAGGCTGCTCTGAATAGATGTGTTTTGAGAGAGCACCTAAAACTGTGCAAAGTGTGGATAGTCCTAATTTCTTGAGGTAGAGCATTCCAGAGGATTAGCGCAGCGCGGGAGAAGTCTTGGAGTCGGGAGTGGGAGGTGTGGATTAGTGCAGAGGTTAGTCGAAAGTCTTTTGCAGAGCGCAGCGGTCGGCTAGACCGATAGACAGAAATGAAGGAGGAGATGTAGGGGGGTGCTGCACTGTGGAGAGCTTTGTGGGTGAGAACAAGTACTTTGAATTGGACCCTATAATGAATGGGCAGCCAATGTAAGGACTGGCGAAGAGCGGACGCGTCCGAGTACCGATTAGCCAGGTAGATGACCCTGGCTGCTGCATTAAGTATGGACTGGAGAGGGGAAAGTCGAGTAGCGGGGAGGCCAATTAATAGAGCGTTGCAGTAATCCAGGCGGGAGTGGATCAATGCTACAGTGAGGGTTTTTGTTGTTTCCATGGTGAGAAAAGGGCGAATTCTGGAGATGTTCTTTAGGTGTAGGCGGCAAGAGCGGGTAAGACATTGTATATGGGATGTGAAGGAGAGGTTGGTGTCAAACATAACACCCAGACAGCGTGCCTGCTGCCGGGGTGTTATTATGGTGCCACCCACGGAGAGGGAAATGTCAGATTTAAAGAGGTTAGTAGACGGCGGGAGCAGAAGAAGTTCAGTTTTCTGATCTAAATTCTGGTTTACATGTTGCAGCCACAATGTCCATTGGGTCTGCTTAAAGGGGTTGTCCAGGCAAATAGAAAATTTACCCATAAGTTTAGAGCTGTAAAAAATTAACTAGGTGATACACACTGTAGTGTGACTAATGGCCGCATAATTAATGGGAGGTATGTGTCACAGGGATGGCTGCTCCCTGTGATGTAACCCGGAGTATTTTTTTCTTTAGTGCACGGAAGCCCTAAGTGGTTGTTATTCACACTTGCGTCCTGGTTACGGGTAGTTCTGAGAGATGGGAGGGTCAGGCTACCCATATACCTCACAACGAGGTGAGGGTACTCACTGTAACCCTTTTTCCCTGTAGAAGCCTGTGTGGTTGGGTGCTTGAGGACCTGCGGTGATGTCATGATCACGTGACTAGCTATGTGATAGGTACCTGGGTGTGGTGATAGTAATGGTAATGTGTTTGGCACATTGAAGTGAGTGTTTGGGCGTCTGTCAGTATGGACAGATTTCCATGTGTCCAGGCTGGACACTACAGAGTGGACTGTCTGACAACCGTGAGTGATACTGACCGGGGTCGGAGAGGATTGTTTATTGGATACCTCTGAGGAGAAGAGGCATCCGGGAACCTGTGTGGCCAACACCAACAGATAACAGACAGGAACCCGTGTTATGCTGACCGGGGTCAGTGAGAGACTGTGTTTTCCTATAGAGCTGAACGTTTCATGGACAGTTTACTGGCTGCATACTACTTGGTTCCTGAGGAGCGATTTATGCTGTTTACTAATAAACCGAATGGACTTTTTTTTTAACCCTGAGTGTCCTGGCGTATGAATCAGCGACCAGCAAAGCGAGTAATCCCCATCTACAGATAGTGTGGGATGTTACAATTGGTGCTAGACTGCAGGCAACGGTCCAGGAAGCACGTGTGCAGGTGTTTGCTGTGGATCGACGGGTCCATGAATTTTGTTTTTTCTTCAAGTCAGCTTGCTGTGGCTCGGCGGGGCCACGAAGACTGAAAGCCTTTGCTGATAACTCGGCGGGGTTACGAAGCTGGTCAACATCTTCAACGCAGAGTCGTCTGGAAGTTTGCAGAGCCGTGCAGAGCAGTTGCGGCTGCAGTTGCAGCAAGAGGTTCTGCAACAGCAGGAGCTGCAGTAGCATCCGCAGGAGCCTCGATGAGAGGAACTGTTGGGGCAGAGATTGCCATGCACAGGCAGTGAGGGGCCTGTAAAGGGACATGGGGAGTTCACGGCGTGCACCTCAAGGAGGGATGGTGGCCCAAAAAGGGGTAAAGTCCCAAAAGGGGGTGGTCACCCAAAAAGGGGTGGAGTCCCAAAGGGTGGCGGAGTCCCAAAAGGGGATAGTGGCCCAAAAAGGGGCAGAGCTTTCAAAAGGGGTGGCACCGGTTGCCTCAGTGGACATGCCTGGGGAACAGCGGTGTTTGTGTTCTACTTATTCCGAGTGCGGCATAGACTTCCCATATGATGACAGGCCACAGGTGTGTACCGTGATGTTACATCATGAAGGCGTCTCTGGACGGCTAGACTCAAAGAGTCAGGTAACTGATGGGTCGTATGGAAGCCCCACTACAGCAGCAGGCTGTGGAGGTTCCTGTTAATGGGATGAATAAAGAGGAGGAAGTAGCACCACCTAAGGTTGATAGTCCAGAGTTCCGGGTGACCGGAAGAAAGTGTGGGTCTGACCAACTCGAGGACCTAGCTGGGGTGACCAAACGTGTGACCGTGGGAAACGGGGTAGCTCCAAGAAAGGGGTCTGACAACTGTTTAAGTGGGGACTTGCTGTTCCAGGATGACAGGGTGAGTGGGGGTGACTCCAATTCAGACTGTGACTCAAACACATGAGAAAGAGAGTGCAGTAAGGTGGAGCCAAGTAAAAATGGCAGATCTTTCTCTCGTTGCAGGGGCCGCGGAAAGGTGGGACAGGCTACACACTCTCAGAAGAGGGATGAGGAATAGACAGGGTCAGGTGCAGATCAGGTTATTGTCCTTGATAAGGAGGTCACTTTATCTCTGACAAACCCCAGCACAGAGGTAGTTGGTGACGGGCTGGAATTAAAACAGACCTGTTGTGAATTCCCTTGCTCCGAGTTCTGAGCCGAAGCTCCCTTTGCTCCCTCAGGGGGTTACTGAGAGTAGTGGAGCTGGCCAGATTGATGGAAGTTCCCCACCTGACGACGATAATTGGGAACCTGGGATTACTGGCTGGGAGCATATATTTGAGCTGGCTGCTCTTGGAGGTTGCTGGTGATTTCCTCCTTGTGCATTTGGAGTTCTTTTGTCCCCTGCATGATCTGCATGGTTCAGTTAAGTGATTCTTTTGCTAATCCTTTGCATCTAATCTGGTTGTGCCTTTTTTTTGCTTTCTGCTTTGTTGCTAGGGTTCAGCATGCTCCCTGCTGGGGGCAGCGCTGGGCCCTGCTTCATATGTTACAGCTTGTTCAGTCCCCTGTTATGTTAGTATCTTTTTGCTTTGCTTCCAGTTTATACCAGAGTGCTGATCTAGCGGGGGTGAGGTCGTGTGGCCTCAGGATTTTTGTATATCAGAAGTGTTGGACTTTTTTAAGGACTTGTGCGTGATTGCAGACAGTATCTTTTCTGTCCTGTCCTGTCTAAACAGCTTGGGCGCCACCGTTTGCTCAGTCTGTTCTCTGCCTGTGTTTGTGTCTCATCTTGTCTCACCGACAATATATGTTTGGGGATCTGCTCCGGGGCAGTTTAGATTTCACCTTTCTGTCTTTAGGTTTAGTTAGTTCTCCGGCTGTGATGAATCGTCTAGGGCATCGTAGGAACGCTCCACAGCTACTGCTAGTTGTGTTGATAGGATCAGGGGTCTGCAATCCGCTTAGTTACCAACCTCTCTGGTCTTCTGGTGGCTTAGCCTGTTCCTGCCATCCTCCTCGGTGACCCATTCATAACACAGACCTGTAGTAGACCCACATCTGCGAAGCCAGGAAAGGGTGAAATGGCTCAGTATGGTGAAGGCTCCAGAGTACCTGATGCTGAAGAGCTGGAGTTCTCTGAAGTTACCAAGAGTCGAGAGATACCTAAGAGTGAACGGGCAGAGAGCCCCGCAGAGTCCATAGAGCTGCTTAAAGAGACAGTCGAACGCAAAAGGGTCCTGAGACAAGTGGTTGGGCACAGAGTGGATGAGCTGGAGAAGAAAGTCTTTGAGCTCAGAGGTCATCTGTCAGCATGTCAAACCATGAATAAGGCTATATTGAAAGATATGGAGGTGCTCAGAGAGGCTCAAGAGAAGCACCAGCAGGAGCTTCTCAGGAGAGAGGGTGAGCATCACTGCCTAGCAGAGGAGCGGGATAAAGTTCTCCAAGAGCTCAAGATAGAGAAGGAGGCTAATGACCAGGTCCAGAAACACATGGATTACCGGGAAATCGAACTGTCGCACTCTCCCGATCTGATCGCAATGACGGAGAGTGAGAAGGAGAGGCTGGCAAAGAAGGAGCCTCCACGGAGGAAGTAATCCAGCAGGGGAAGTACCACGCAGTTGGTCACACAATGGAGGTCGATGTCTTCGAAAGCTGCACTGACACTCAGGGCGAGGAGGTCCAACAGTATGTCCAAGAAGGTGAGACTTCGTTTTTTAAGTGTGTAATAGAGGTACCGAAAGACATGCGAGAAGCGTGTGCCAGGGAGGATGTGCACGAGGCCTTTAGAAAGGCAATAGAAGTGTGTATTATGTACTGGGCCCCAGAGACTCAGCAGTTGGTCATACTGTCGACCAGGGAAGTCACAGTGAAGTGGGTGGATATCTTGAGGGATATGCACCTAGAATGCCTCCACACGAAACAGAGGATCTTCTTGAGGAATAAGGAAGCCGCTCGACGTCTGGAGTGTGCGAGGACAGCTCAAAGTCAGCTGGGCATTGTCCAACCCCGGGCAAAAATTATGGAATCACCAGCCTTGGAGCATGTTCATTCAGCTGTTTAATTTTGTAGAAAAAAAGCAGATCACAGACATGGCACAAAACTAAAGTAATTTCAAATGGCAACTTTCTGGCTTTAAGAAACACTAAAAGAAATCAAGAACAAAAAATGTGGTAGTCAGTAATGGTTACTTTTTTAGACCAAGCAGAGGGGAAAAATTATGGAATCACTCAATTCTGTGGGATAAAATTATGGAATCACCCTCTAAATTTTCATTCCCAAAATTAACACCTGCATCAAATTAGATCTGCTTGTTAGTCTGCATCTAAAAAAAGAGTGATCACACCTTGGAGAGCTGTTGCACTAAGCGGACTGACATGAATCATGGCTCCAACACGAGAGATGTCAATTGAAACAAAGGAGAGGATTATCAAACTCTTAAAAGAGGGTAAATTATCACGCAATGTTGCAAAAAATGTTGGTTGTTCACAGTCAGCTGTGTCTAAAATCTGGCCAAATACAAACAACATGGGAAGGTTGTTAAAGGCAAACATACTGGTAGACCAAGGAAGACATCAAAGCGTCAAGACCGAAAGCTTAAAGTAATATGACTCCAAAGCAGAAAATGCACAACAAAACAAATGAGGATCGAATGGGAGGAAACTGAAGTCAACGTCTGTGACTGATCTGTAAGATTCCATAATTATTCCCCTCTGCTTGGTCTAAAAAAGTAACCATTACTAACTACTACATTTTTTGTTCTTGATTTCTTTTAGCGTTTCTTAAAGCCTGAAAGTTGCCATTTGAAATTACTTTAGTTTTGTGCCATGTCTGTGATCTGCTTTTTTTCTACAAAATTAAACAACTGAATATACATCTTCCGAGGCCGGTGAATCCATAATTTTTGCCAGGGGTTGTAGAAGACAAGAGGTCTGGTGAGGAAGATCATCTGAAGACTTGGACAAGTGATGCAGGAGATTGTGAATAGATCCAGTGTGGTGAGAGAGAGGATTCCGACTGATGACGAAGCCCATGGGTGAAGATGGGATGGTTCCATTCCTTGTTGTCGGATCCATGGAGAGCCTTGGGAATATCCAGATGCTCCTAGAGTATCTCGTGGCATACCTGCAAAAGATAGAGCAGCTAAGACTTGAGAAGGAGCAGATCAATAGAGAGCTGGAGGAAATGGGAAGAAGATGGCTGCCACCTTCAACTTGCGGTATAGAGAGGCGAAGAGGTTTGCTAAAGACTTGAAGTCCTCAAGCTGAAGCTAACATAAGGCATAGAGACAAATGGAAGGACTGCTCTCCGGGCAATAAAGACCATAGGAGAAATGGGCAGCAGATAGATAACAGAAAGTGGTCTGATGGAAGAGGTAGAAGTAGTGACGCCTCAGTTAGCTCAGGGCTGAGTGATCAAAGCGGGAGACCCTGTAGTGGACGACAAGATTAATTTCTAAATTCATATACCTCAGAGCAAAATGCTGCAATTGATGAGTTCATTATGAGTTACAAGGGCCGTCTGTTATTCCGCCAATTCATACCCTCCAAGCGAGACAAATACAGCGTCAAACTGTACAAAATGTGTGAGAGCACATCAGGGTACACATCCAACTTCCTAATATATGAAGGTAGGGACCGCAAATTAACCCCCCAAACTGCCCCCCAGACAATTGGAATCCCAGGTAAAATTGTTTGTGAGCTAATGGTGCCATTTTTACATCAAGGCGTGTGTACACAGACAACTACTACACAAATACAGGGGCCTGTGGGTCAGTCAGGAAACACCGAGTAGGTCGTTGCAAGTGAACAACTTCTTGCAGTGAAGTGGAATGACAGGAAGGATGTGTACATGCCTACCATGTTGCATGAGGACATCACTGTGATGGTCACAGACAAGGGCGCCATCAGGGACAAACAGAAACAAAATCTGCGTTACAGATTACAATAAATTCATGGGTGGAGTTGACCTGTAAGATTAGGTGCTTCCACCATGCCTGGTGAAGCATAAGACTAGGGCCTGGCACAAAAAGGTAGCAATGTACCTAATCCAAATTGCTACAGTACATATAACAGTTTTGTCCTGTACAAAAAATCCCAAGGAACGCTCGCTTTCCTCCAGTTCCAGGAAAAAATTGTAGCATGTCCATATTTCTTCACTAATAAAGGTTTGCAGTGCACCCTTTAAAGGGAACCTGTCACCCCCCCCAGGGCGTTTTTCAGTTAAAGAGCGACCTTCAGCAGTACTAAGGCTGCATTCTGTGAAGGTGGCTCTTCTTTTTCTGACCCCTAGTAACGCTGAAATATCAACTTTTATAAATAGCTCCTCATACCTGTAATGTGTCCCATAGGTATGGTGTGTCCCCCTGTATCAGCCGCCTATCATCCGTCCATCATGCCTGTCCAGTGTCTCGGCACCGCCCACTATCCGTCCATCATGATGCCCCTGTGCGTTGCTGCCTTCTCCTGTTTTGAATGTCGGCGCCTGCGCTGTGACAAGAGCTCTCGGGCATGCGCAGTGCGCGCTGCCCGAGAACCGACATCAGGCTATTGCCCCTGCATGTTGTGGAGGCCCCAGATCCCGCCCCGCAGTATGTTATGATGTATTCACACTGTGGGGCGGGGCCTCCGCAACATGCAGGTGCAATAGCCTGATGTCGGTTGTCAGGCATCGCGCACTGCGCATGCCCTAGAACTCTTGTCACAGTGCAGGTGTCGGCATTCAAAACAGGAGGAGGCAGCGACGCACAGGGGCATCTTGATGGACGGTTGGTGGGCGGTGCCGAGACATCGGACAGGCATGATGGACGGATGGTAGGCGGCTAATATAGGGGGACACACCATACCTATGGAACACATTACAGGTATGAGGAGCTATTTATAAAAGTCGATATTTCAGCGTTACTAGGGGTCAGAAAAAAAAAAGCCACCTTAACAGAGTGCAGCCTTAGTGCTGCTGAAGGTGGCTCTTTAACTGAAGAACGCCCTGGGGGGTTACAGGTTCCCTTTAAATACCATTGCCTTCCTTCATCTCTCCCATAGCGCTCCTCAAAGACCGCGTTTTTCTTCTTTCTCCTCTACACATCCTTCATTGACGGTGCGCTGCTGGAGCTGCTTTAGACGTGATGCCTCACTGACACCAGCCTCAGGACCTATGGTCACGTGTCTTCAGAACCTGCAGTCACGTGGTGTCCGGCTTGCATTGCGCAGCAAGCACCGCGGCTCTCCAGGTGCCACCAGGACTCAAAAGGTGTTGTCACCACTATCCTCACTCAACACCGGGGTTATGCAGGGGTGCATAACCCTTGAAGGTTAGTGGTCTCTTGGCTGTGTAATTCTTACATCCCGTATTGTTATACTGGTCCTGCTCCTTTGCGCTCCCTTCTTTTGTATTTTTGCATATTTGATTCAATGGCACAGGAGAAAGCCTTCGAGTCTGAGGATGTCTGGAGACTTGCAGAATGCCATTTTCTTTGCCCCGTCCCTGCCACTCCCACCCAAAAGTATGCTGAAAAAAGATGCTGGGTTTGTAGGAAGCACAGTAGCAGTAATTCCCGGTACTATTGTCCCATGTGCCCAGGGCCGGTTTTAGGCAAAGTGGGGCCCTAGGCAAAAGTTTAAAATGGGGCCCCAAATGCTAACATATTGCACATCACACAAAAGTATTTCTGTTATATTTACGTGTGCTGTGTTCAGTAAATAAGTGTGATCGACAATATTGAAGTCATTCAACGCTTGTTTCCTGGCCTCTTTACACCAACTGAGACAGAATAAAGGGATCCGAACAATCACTATTAGATCAATCTGTCCCCATACAATATCATGTTATCAGCAGCACATCTACAGTTTACACCGGAGATGTGCTGCTGAGAACAATGATTTTTTTTCCGGCATAAACAATCCAATAACTTGATGAATATGCAGCATTTTGCTTGTTTAGTATAATACACCCCATAGTCCTCCATATATTATAATGTGCACCACAATCCTCGATATTGAATCTCCTGTTTGAATATCCAGTTTTGGGAACCACATTTTAAAAAAGTCATCAACAAACTGGAGCAAGTTCAGAAAAGAGTGACCAGAATGGTGACCGGTCTGCAAACCCTGTCTTATGAGGAAAGGTTGCAGGATTTGGGAATGTTTAGTTTGCAAAAGAGAAGACTGAGAGGAGACTTAATAGCTGTCTACAAATATCTAAAGGGCTGTCACATTGTAGAAGGATCATCTTTATTCTCATTTGCACAAGGAAAGACTAGAAGCAATGGGATGAAACTGAATGGGAGGAGACACAGATTAGATATTAGAAAAAACTTTTTGACAGTTAGAGTGATCAATGAGTGGAACAGGCTGCCTCGAGAAGTGGTGAGTTCTCCTTCAATGGAAGTCTTCAAACAGAGGCTGGACAGACATCTGACTGGGATGATTTAGCGAATCCTGCTTTGAGCAGGGGGTTGGACCAGATGGCCCAGGAGGTCCCTTCCAAGTCTACGATTCTATGATTCTATATTGTAAAATACACACCCAATAGTCCTCCATATAATATAATGTGCCACATAGTCCTCCATATAGTATAATACACTCCCCATAGTCATCCATATGGTATAATATACTCCCTATAGTCCTCCATATAGTATTATACACATAGTCCTCCATATATTAAAATACACTCCTCAGTTCTCCATATAGTATAATACACTTCTCATAGTACTCCATATAGTATAATACACTCCTCATAGTCCTCCATATATTAAAATACACTGCTCAGTCCTCCATATAATACACCACTCATAGTCCTCCATATAGTATAATACACTCCTCAGTCCTCCATATAGTATAATACACTCCTCAGTCCTCCATATAGCATAATACACTCCTCATAGTCCTCCATATATTAAAATACACTGCTCAGTCCTCCATATAGTATAATACACTCCTCATAATGCTCCATATAGTATAATGCACCACCATAGTCATCAATGTAGTACAATTCACTTCCCATAGTATAATGCAGCCCATAGTTCTTCATATAGTATAATGTATTCCCCATAGTCCTCGATACAGTATAATGCAGCCCACATATAGTATAATGCAGCCACCCCACAGAGTATAATGCAATCACCCCACAGAGTATAATGCAGCCCCGCCATACAAAATAATGTAACCCCCATAGAATATAATGCAGCCCCTCCATAGAATATATGGTAGCCCTCCACAGAATATAATGCAAACCCCTTATATAGTATAATGTAGCCCCTCCATAGAATACAATGTAGTCCTCCTCATATAGTATAATGCAGCCTCCCATAGAATATAATGTAGCCCCCTCATAGAGTATAAAAATGCCCCCATGCAGTATAATCTAGCCCCTCATAGAATATAATGCAGCCCCCCATAGAATACAATGAAGCCCCCTCATATAGTATAATGTAGCCCCCTCATAGAGTATGATGCAATGAGCCCATAGAATATAATAAATATAATACAGCCCCCATAGAATATAATGTAACCCCCATAGAATATAATACAGCCCACCTCCCCATAGAATATAATGTAACAGCCCACCTCCCCATAGAATATAATGTAGCCCCCCACAGAATATAATACAGTCCACTTCCCCAAAGAATACCTTTAGTGGGACAACCTCAACAAATGATAAGAAAAAAAAATAATTCACAACCAAGTGACATTATATTAGCACAGGAGATGGTGCAAACATGACACCATTTTAAGATGAAGGGCTACACAGGCACAGGGGCAGTGAGAAATATAGGGGCAAACGATGACTAGGAGGGCAGGGGAGAAGGACACAAGGGGGCTTGGTGAGACAGGCACAAGAGTGACACAGGGGGCTAGGGAGCAAGGGAGACAGGCACAAGGGGGCACATGGGGGCTAGGAGGCAGGGGAGACTGACACAAGGGGACACATGGGGACTAGTGGGCAAGGGAGACTGACACAAGGGGACACATGGGGACTAGTGGGCAAAGGAGACTGACAAGGGGACATATGGGGACTAGTGGGCAAAGGAGACTGACACAAGGGGACACACAGGGGCTAGTGGGCAAGGGAGACTGACACAAGGGGACTCTGAGGGCAGAGTTGATAGGGACGCAGGGGAGATGGGGCTGCAAGTGGACAGGGGAAGACGGGGGTGACTTGGGAACAGGGAAGAAGGGAGCACAGGGATTATGGGGACACATGGTGAGAAAGCGTCACAGGGAGACAAGAGAGACAGGGGGAACATGGGGATGCAGGGAGACTTGAGAGCAGGGCAAATGGGTCACACGGGGACAAGGGGCAGGGAATGCATGGGGGTGCAGGAGGACTCAGGGCATGAGAGATGGGGAGCATTGGAGGACCAGGGGGGAGGGACAAGGCACACACGGGGGCCCAGGGAAAGACCTGACTAGTCATTGCTTGCGTTGAGAAACATGTGATGGTGTCTCCGCGGCTTGTGTTTTGCATGTTTTTGCATATTTCCCATAAGGGATGGGGGCATTGCTCTAGATTCACTGCATTGAGAAACATGTGATGGTGTCTCCGCAGTGTTGGATGATGATCTCCATGAGTTCATTCATCCTCATTTTTCACAGTCTGTTACTAGGCATTGCTCCTACTAGCCAGTTTCCTACTCCACACTGATGAGGGGCAATACCCCGAAACAGCTGTCTGTGGAAAGATAACATGTTTTGGCATAGGTGGTTTCCTTAATTGGAGACTGCCCTTCCCGTGGTTGTTCCTTCCCGGGGAAAGACCTGGCTAGTCATTGCTTGCGTTGAGAAACATGTGATGGTGTCTCTGCGGCTTGTGTTTTGCATGTTTTTGCATATTTCCCATTAGGGATGGGGGCATTGCTCTAGAATCACTGTGTTGAGAAACATATGATGGTGTCTCCGCAGTGTTGGATGTTGATCTCCATGAGTTCATTCATCATTTTTCACAGAGGAACACAATGACCTGGGGTCCTACGAGCACATGGGGCACGGGAGAGCAGGGAGCAAGGGCAGAGCATGGAAGAAACGGGGCTGGTGTCACAGGGGGCCAGGGACATGGGGAGCTGAGAACAGCGACACAAGGACAGCAGACACACCTCACTGCCACCGGTCCAGTACATCTTCATTTTCATCCCCAGATCCTCCAGAGGGCTGAGCCGCTGTGGCATCCCCCTCCCATTTGGCTCGGTCTATGCACCCCTGCCAGCTTCTAAAGGGGGATCAGAGAGGCGAGAATACCCCTGTCCAGAGCCACCTGATGCCGGTCCCTGCTGCCGCCACAGGCTCTGCCAATATGGTGGCCACCGTCACCTGTGCAGATGCTGCACAGCGGGTGCGCGATGAAGTGACGTCATCGCACACCCGCAATGTCAGAAGCAGAGGGGAATGATGGGAGAGGGAGCGTCATCTGACACTCTCTCCTCTATCATTGCTTTGAACTGTACCGGTGTCATAATGGCGTCAGCAGGGAGAGTCGGTGCTGGCGGCAGGCGGGCCCCCTGATCGACGGGCCCCATAGTGGCTGCGTGATGTGCCGCTATCAGCTGCACTGGCTGGAGACCTCTGGGGGAGCGGGGGCCCTAGGCAGCTGCCTGGTCTGCTTGCAGCTAACGCCGGCCCTGCATGTGCCCACCACAACCAGGTCTTTGAATCTCCCCTATTCTGAAACCTACGACTCATCTTACAATTATTAGGGGTTTTTGTTTTTTTGAAATAATTTACATTTACTGTATATTTTCTGCTTAGTGGGCCTCAGTGCAGAAAATTTTATGGAACAAGTAATGAAGAAAATATTTTTCACAATTTATTCCAGGACTTGATCACTCACATACCAAACTATTATTCAGACAAATTCTCGTCCACATGCCATATCTGTATACTCCAGGTTGTGGACCCCACAAATGTTCTTGAAAATACCTGTCATCTGATAAATAATTTCAGGACTTGATTACTAACATTAGCAATTTTGACCTTTCTTCTTAGTTTGACTGTTTTTATGACTATATCTAGAGACACAAATTTTTTTTTTCATTTATATTAGTTATATATTTATGTTGGTGATACGGGCATGATAATTTTATTGGAGGATCTCTAATAATGAGGATGTTCCGTACTTATACACTATGGGCTTTACTGCATGGCTCTTGCCGAACCTCCTGTAACAGACAATACCTTCAAGGATTCTGCAGGGAATTGGTTGTTTTGTGCATATGGTGGTTCCTACCTTGGCTGGAAGGAGCTTGCTATGGTGTATCATGTCTATGGGCACATTCGTCCCTCATATAGGGATTGATGGAGCTTAATAGACGTTGAACGACCAGTCTCTGAAAGTCTCTGTCATTCTAGTCCTGCGGGAGTTCTTTCATTTTTGGACAAACTCAGCTTTGCCACATACAGTAGTTGGCTGCATTTTTCTCCATATTTTGCCCTTAGTTCCAGCACAGTTTATTCTTCTTGCTTCAGTAAGCGCAAGTGTGAGAATAATAATAATAATCTCTATTTTTATATAGCGTTAACATATTCCGCAGCGCTTTACAGTTTGCACACATTATCATCACTGTCCCCAGATGGGGCTCACAATCTAAATTCTCTATCAGTATGTCTTTGGAATGTGGGAGAAAACCAGAGTACCCGGAGGAAACCCACGCAAACATAGGGAGAACATACAAACTCCTTGCAGATATTGTCCTTGGTGGGATTTGAAACCAGGCCTCCAGCACTGCAAGGCTGCAGTGCTATCCACTGAGCCACTGTGCTGCCCTGAAACTTCTGTTTTGTTAGCAAGACAAATTTTTATAATTAGCAAATGTGTTATAGGTAGGGATGAGCGAGTAGTGAAGTATTCGGACTCGCTGTACTTGTTACGAGTACCTCCTAATACTCGGGTACTCGTAACGAGTAGCGAGTCCAATGTAAGTCTATGGGAAATGCGAGTAATGGGCTGTGGGTGTGTGTTGGGCTGGGCGGGGACTGTGTGAGGACTATGCCGGGCTGTGCGGGACAGTGCTGGTCTGTGCGAAGACTGCGCCGGGCAGTGCGGGACTGTGCCGGGCTGTGCGGGACTGTGCTGGCCTGTGAGAAGACTGTGCCGGGCTGTGCAGGACTGTGCTGGCCTGTGAGAAGACCGTGTTGGGCTGTGCGGGACTGTGCTGGCCTATGAGAAGACTGTGCCGGGCTGTGCTGGCCTATGAGAAGACTGTGCTGGGCTGTGCGGGACTGTGCTGGCCTGTGCAAAGACTGTGCCGGGCTGTGCGGGACTGTGCTGGCCTGTACAAAGACTGTGCCGGGCTGTGCGGGACTGTGCTGGGCTTTGCAGGTACTGTGCGGGACTATGCCAGACTGTGTGGGACTGTGCTGGACTGGGCAGGGACTGTGCTGGGCTGTGCGGGGACTGTGCCAGGTTGTGCGGGACTGTGCTGGGCTGTGCGTAGACTGTGCGGGGACTGTGCTGGGCTGTGCGGGGACTGTGCGGGCTGTGCCGAACATTTCAAGGCGAGTAGTGAAATATTCGCCAGGATTCGAGTACCTCGAGTACCGCATTACTCGCCGAGTACCGAATCCTAACGAGTATACTCGCTCATCCCTAGTTATAGGGGGCATGCCTCCCTCTGTGAGTAATAATTCCTAGAAGGATTTTTTTGTTCAGTAGCTTAAAGTCTCTGTAAGCTTTGAATGTGTGGCGCCCCTGAGGGTCCAGTCACAACAGAGGTACTGCACCTCAACCAGAGGTGTAGTATCCCACCTTTCAGGTAAGATGGAGACACGTGACCTGACTCTGACACTACACTACATCCACCATACACTAGGGCAGCAGCTGCTCCTCAATCCCTGCTGGCTAGGAAAGGGTGTTAGAAGGTGGGTGTAGTCGGAGAGTTACAGCGGGAGAATAGAGGGAAGTTAGGGAGTCTTCCTTTAGGGGAAGAAGGGGAGACGTGCATAGGCAACCCTCCCATAGGGGAAGGAGGAAAGAGATAGAATTGTGCAGCAGACCCCTGGTCTGGAGGGGCTGCTGATACGGACTGAAGAACTGAAGGAAGCTCCCTGAAGAGGAAAGGGATTCCCAGAGGCACAGGCTGAGCAAGTCTTACCCGTGGGGCTAATTCCACGCTGACAGACGTCAGGTGGGGGAAATCCAGGTCGCAGAAGGGTCTCGGCCCCTAGCCTAGTGGAGTGGACAACAGGACTCAGCTAGCAAGCCAACAGCTGTGGCTACTTTAGGGGCCACAGCCTACCACCACAGTTATCTTCTCCAGAAAGGAAGCCAGAAAGGAGCAAGGAAACGCATTGGGCACATTATCCAACAGGGTCTATGGCTGCTGGCCTGGGACACTGACTGTGAGGTGCTGGGAAGGAAGAGGAGTGGAAATCAGCACAGTGAGACGGCCAGGGAAGGCATTTACTGACAGGTAGTTCTGGAAAGGTGTTCTCTATCTGCCTGGAAGTTGGCTGAATCCCTCACCTGGAGGACGTAGCACCAAGCGGGCATCTGTGTGCACCACAACTGTGAGTAAAGCTTTGGAACTGCATTCAGCTGTGTCTCCTGCATTCTTCCTGCATCACCTACTCAGCACTGCTAAATCCCTTGTTTCACACTACATCACCATCTTCCCCAACGTCTTTCATCTGCCCTGGGTCTAAAGCTCTGCCTGTGGAGAGCTATTCCAACTTTGCTGCCTCACACCATCAGTCCCAGAGGATCTGCACTGCAGTGTTGGTCACTTCTGATCAGAAACCACAGGTGGCATCACAAACACTTTACAAAACTCTTTATTTTTTCATCCCTTGTAAATATACCCTTTTTATTGGACGCCCAGGGCCACGGACCGGGTCACCGCCGCTGTGACACTGCCCCTTTAAGAAGTGGCCTGGTACCGAGTATCCCCACTGCCCTGGCGGGCACTTCAAATGTGTCATGTAATTCAGTCAGTTTTACCCTAAAGACCAAATGGTGCACCATCTCCTATTATAGGCACAGCCATGTGTCCAGTACTCACATTGGCGCCATATTGGTTGTATTTCTGAACACTGAAAAACTAGTGCAATAAACCACACAGGCTCTGCAAATATGACAATCTATTTCAAATAAAGCCAAATTTGTATTTCAAAAATCAAATAATTCTCCTTCCGTTATGGGCCCTGCCATTAATCCAAACAGAACTTCTTGACTACATGTGGCATATTGCCATGCTCGAAAAAAGTGGGTAACAAACTGTGGGGTCCAATTTTTGGTGCTACCTCTTGCAAAAGTGAAAAATTTGAGGCTAAAGCAAGATTTTTATGAAAAAAATGATCTTCTTCATTATGACGACTTAATGTTTTCAAACTCTGTGTCGTACCTATGGTTTCAAAATGCTCACTATACCTCTGGATAAAATCCTTGAGCGGTGTAGTTTCCAAAATGGGGTCAGTTGTGGGGGGTTTATGCTGTTTAGGCATCTTAGGGTCTCTGCAAATGCGAATGGTGCCCACCATCTCTTTCAGCCAAATTTGTGTTCCAAAATTCAAATATTGCTCCTTCCGCTTCGGGTCCTTCCATTTGTCCAAACAGAACTTTTTCATTACATGTTAGGTATCGCTGCGCTTGCAAGAAATTTGTGTCTAATGCAAGATTTTAGGTAAATTAGGTAAATTTTACATTTATTTTTTTTTTCATTCCATTTTGTATTAATTCCGGGTGTAGCAACTGACGGGTTAATAAACTTCTTGAATGTGATTTTGCTGACTTTGAGGGGTGCCATTTTTAGAATGGTGTCACTCTTGCATATTTTCTGTCATAAAGACCCCTCAAAGTCACTTCAAATGTGATGTGATCCCTAAAAAAATGGTTTTGTAAATGTTGGAAAAATGAGAAATCGCTGGTCAACTCGTAATCCTTCTAACTTAGCAAAAAAATGTATGTTTCAAAAATTGTGCTGATGTAAAGTAAAAATGTGGGAAATGTTATTTATTATCTATTTTTTGTGGCGTTACTTTCTGGTTTAGGGGCATAAAAATTACAAGTTTGAAAATTGCGGAATTTTCAAAATTTTTGCCAAATTTCCATTTTCTTCACAAATAAACGCAAGTCAAAGCGAAGGAATTTTACCACTACTATTAAGTACAATATGTCACGAAAAAAACAATGTCAGAATTGGTGGGATCCATTGAAGCGTTCCAGAGTTATTACCTCATAAAGTGACAGTGGTCAGATTTTAAAAAATGTGGCCTGGTCATTAAGGTCAAAATTGACTCAGTCACTAAAGGGTTCATGTAGTTGTATGAAAACGGATCGCACATGGATGTCACATGGATATAAAAAAATGGATACATGGATGAAAATAAGGAAAAAAATCATTAGTTTTTTTTCTGAATGAAACGCAGATGATTTTTTTCAAAGCTTCTCTGCCGGCAGCCTTAGATTGAGTGCCCACAATGAGTTTTTGACGCTGAATATTTTCCTCCAACACAAACACACAGCATCTATGGCCACGTTCGCATGTTAAGTATTTGGTCAGAATTTTACATCAGTATTTATAAGCCAAAACCAGGTGTGGGTGATAAATGCAGAAGTGGTGTCGGGTTTCTATTATACTTTTCCTCTTAGGGCTCATACTCACTTGTGAGTGTCTCGAACGATTCTCGTGCGAGTCTTTCGCATGAAAATCTGGCACTGCCACCGGCACTCGGACTGGAGCGTGCGGCTGCATATATTTCTATGCTGCCGCACGCCCAAGTTCGAGTGCCGGCGTCAGTGCCAGTTTTTCATGCGATTCTCGTGCGAGTCTCTTGCAAGTGAGTATGAGCCTTTATTGTTCCTCTCCTGGTTTTGGCTTACAAATACTGAGGTTAAAAACTCACCATATACTGAACGTGTGCACGTGGCCTCACAGTTCCAGTAAAGTGGATGAGATTTATAGAAATTTCGTGCCCACTGTACTTATTTTTTGCTCAGTGTAAACTGACCTGTGGTGCATGTTTCAAATCCACAACATGTCAGTTTTTCTTGCGTTACATTGAGTTTTTCCCCATAGACGTGCGTTACATGCTGAAAATCCGCAGGTAAAAGACACACATTCATTTTTCGTGCGTTTCTACAGCTGAAATGCATAAAAACCCCATGTGATCCACACATGACTATATCAATAAAGTTTCGTCAAAGCCAATTACCAGGAAGTATCAAAAGCAAAGCAGCTTTATTTAAAAGATGACATAGCAACAGCAAGATACAAAGCACACAGTCAAAAACACAATAAAAATGTAAGTTAAAAAAATGCACTCAAAAATGCAATTAATCTAATTTACCTAAGGCTGGAGTCACACACGACGTATAAAAAAATCGGTCCATTTTTCACGGACGAGAATCGCACAAATATTTCATGAACAGTGATCCGTATATCATCCGTGTGCTATGCGAGGATGCGATTTCCTCGCATCTAAGCATCCGTGTGACTTCCGTATGGCATCCGTACGGTGATATTTTCTTGCAGGCTTGCAAAATGGACAAATAATGGGCCCATAGCCTCAAATATTTCTGAAAACATATATACAGTGTGTGTATATATATATATATATATATATATATATATATATATATATATATATATATATCAGTGAGACACACACATATATATATATTTAGATTGTGAGCCCTATCGGGGACAGTGATGATAATGTGTGCAAACTGTAAAGCGCTGCAGAATATGTTAGCGCTATATAAACATAAAGATTATTATTATATATATATATATATATATATATATATATATATATATATATATATACATACACTCACTGGCCACTTTATTAGGTACACCATGCTAGTAAGGGGTTGGACCCCCTTTTGCCTTCAGAACTGCCTCAATTCTTCGTGGCAGAGATTCAACAAGGTGCTGGAAGCATTCCTCAGAGATTTTGGACCATATTGACATGATGGCATCACACAGTTGGCGCAGATTTGTCGGCTGCACATCCCTGATGCAAATCTCCCGTTCCACCACATCCCAAAGATGCTCTATTGGATTGAGATCTGGTGACTGAGGAGGCCATTTGAGTACAGTAAACTCATTGTCATGTTCAAGAAACCAATCTGAGATGATTCGAGCTTTATGACATGGCGCATTATCCTGCTGAAAGTAGCCATCAGATGTTGGGTACATTGTGGTCATAAAGGGATGGACATGGTCAGCAACAATACTCAGGTAGGCTGTGGCGTTGCAACGATGCTCAATTGGTACCAAGGGGCCCAAAGAGTGCCCAGAAAAAATTCCCCACACCATGACACCACCACCACCAGCCTGAACCGTTGATACAAGGCAGGATGGATCCATGCTTTCATGTTGTTTACGCCAAATTCTGACCCTACCATCCGAATGTCGCAGCAGAAATCGAGACTCATCAGACCAGGCAACGTTTTTCCAATCTTCTACTGTCCAATTTCGATGAGCTTGTGCAAATTGTAGCCTCAGTTTCCTGTTCTTAGCTGAGAGGAGTGGTACCCAGTGTGGTCTTCTGCTGCTGTAGCCCATCTGCCTCAAAGTTCGACGCACTGTGCGTTCAGAGATGCTCTTCTGCCTACCTTGGTTGTAACGGGTGGCAATTTGAGTCACTGTTGCCTTTCTATCAGCTCGAACCAGTCTGCCCATTCTCCTCTGACCTCTGGCATCAACATGGCATTTCCGGCCACAGAACTGCCGCTCACTGGATTTTTTTTCTTTTTCGGACCATTCTCTGTAAACCCTAGAGATGGTTGTGCGTGAAAATCCCAGTAGATCAGCAGTTTCTGAAATTCTCAGACCAGCCCTTCTGGCACCAACAATCATGCCACGTTCAAAGGCACTCAAATCACCTTTCTTCCCCATACTGATGCTCGGTTTGAACTGCAGGAGATTGTCTTGACCATGTCTACATGCCTAAATGCACTGAGTTGCCGCCATGTGATTGGCTGATTAGAAATTAAGTCTTAACACACAGTTGGACAGGTGTACCTAATAAAGTGGCCAGTGAGTGTATATAGTTATATTTATATTTCATAGAGATCCAGATAACAGAATAGGTGAAAAATCAATTGTCGTCATCTGTAAAATCATTACAGAACCCGACAGGATATGAGACATGATTTACATATAAAAATCATCATGAACTGTATCATGAGGATCAGGGAAGTGAAAACAGAGGAAAAATAATTTTTCTTTAAGAAAGTACAAATTTTATTAATGGTCAGTTTTAAAACAATAGTAAAATTATGTTAAAAAGACAAGATGGGGGGTCTCCAACATAAGAGGGTAGAACTAACCAGCAAAAAAGGGATCAATAATTCTCCATAAGGTGCTAAATGAATATATTGAAAAAAGCCACATTGGATAATGTTATAATACATCTAGAGTCCATAATTTCTATAAACCCCCATCAAATCCTATGGCCTATATTCCACCATCAATTGCAACAAATATTGCTACAGTTTGCCAAAGTAAGGTGCAGCCGCCCTACGGTAATATACAGTATATGGCCTATTTTTAGGAGGTCGAGGGAGGGGGAGGGTGGGGGGGAGGAAAAGGCTATAGAGAAAAACACCAAGGGAGATATAAATCATTAATTTAAATCCTCAGTCCTGATTATGTATACTTGTTTTTATATTTATTTCCCAAATGAAAAGGAAAAGATTTTTGGCACAGCAGAATATGCTATAAAGCGTTCATAGTAGAAGATTAAATTCAAATTTTTTTTACCTGCTGCTGGCCACTGATAAACAGGACAAAAGTAGTGAGGCTAGATGCTGGTAGGCTCTCCCCATCGCCCGACAGCGCCGTTTCACAATAGTTGCTTCTTCCAGGGGCGTTTGGCAGGAAATGGTGTTCGCTGAGTATTTGTAGTTGCCCGCGGTTCATGAATGCGGTCATGTGACCGGAATTGTATGTAGGACCTGCCAGTGATTTCTACATGTTGGAGACCCCCCATCTTGTCTTTTTAACATAAATTTCCTATTGTTTTAAAACTGACCATTAATAAAATTTGTACTTTCTTAAAGAAAAATTATTTTTCCTCTGTTTTCACTTCCCTGATCCTCATGATACATTTCATGATGATTTTTGTTTTGAAATGCTTATTGAAGTGACCATTGCCGTATTAATTTAGGATTATGGGTATAATGGTTTACATATAGTAAACCATTGCATATCCGTAATTTTTTTTATATGTCCTGAGCTGTAGGTGTTAAATTAAAGGATTAATTCACGGAAAAAACTGGCGTGGGCTTCCGCCCAATAATATCATGCCAGTGACTGAGTACAGATATTAATAGCCAAGAGAGGGACCATTGTTTTTGTGCCCCCCCAGGCTAAAACAATCTGCCCCCAGCCACCCCAGAAAAGGCGCATCTCTAAGATGCACCAATTACGGCACTTACCCGCTCTCTTCCCATTGCCCTGTAGCGGGTGGCATATGGGGTAATAAGTGCTTAATGTCACCTTGTTATTGTACGGTGACATTAAGCCTGGATAATAATGGATAGGTGTCAATAAGACACCTATCCATTATTAATCCACTAGTCTGAAAAGGGTTAAAAACACACACACACAAATTAAGAAAAAAGAATTTTAATGAAATAAATAAACACACATTTTTTTCCATCTTTATTACACTCCCAATGCATTCAAAGCCATTGTTCTCCTGAAAAAAAAAAAAAAAAAATATAAAAGCAACAATATCCCATACCTATCCGCCGTACAGTCAAGTCCCATGCTGCAATCCATCTGAAGGGGTTAAAAAGTTTACAACCGGGACCAGTGCTAATGCGACCTGCCTGGCTGTAAACCACAGAGGAATGACTGAGCAGCTTTTCCTTCAGTCCTCCGTGGTTTACAGCCAGGTTGATCGCATTAGACCGGTCCCAGTTGTAAACTATTTAACCCCTTCAGATGGATTACGGCATGGGACTTGCCTGTACGGTGGACAGGTATGGGATATTGTTGCTTTTTTATTTTGGATTTTTTTACAGGAGAACGATGGCTTCGAATGGAATGGGAGTGAAATAAAGATGGAAAAAATGAGTGTTATTGACACCTCTCCATTATTAACCAGGCTTAATGTCACCGTACAAAAACAAGATGACATTAACCCCTTATAACCCATATGCCACCCGCTACAGGGCAATGGGAAGAGAGCGGGTAAGTGCCGGAATTGGTGTATCTTACAGATGCGCCTTTTCTGGGGTGGCTGGGGGCAGACTTTATAGCAAGGGGGGGGCCCCAAAACAATGGTCCCTGTCTTGGCTGTTAATTTCTGCCCTCAGTAACTGGCTTGCCTTCTCTGGTGAAGAAAATTGCGCATGAGCCCATGCCAGTTTTCTCTGTGAATTAATCCTTTAATTTAATACCTACAACTCCAAAATTTAACACACATACTCTACTAACATTATTAGTGAGGGACATATAAAAAATAACGGATATGCAATGGTTTACTATATGTAAACCATGTCTCATATCCTCTATATCTCTATGAAATATAAATATTTATATATGTGTCTCACTGACATATATATATATATATATATATATTCTATGTGTATACATGTATTCTATCTATTCTGTTTTAACCTGTCATTGTGATTTTACAGTATAACGCACTGAATTGCCGGCTTTTCTAAAGGACACCGGTGTGTATTTCTCGCAAGTCACACGCATGGTCCATGTGTAATCCGTTTTTTTCTCGCCCCCATAGCCTTGCATTGGCGAGTCTTGGCCAAGATATGGTGGAAATCGTAGCATTCTGCGATTTCTCTCGCTCATATAATACGGGCAAGAAAAAAACGGATAATGGGAGCTGCCCCATATATTAACATTGGTCCGAGTGCTATACGATTTTTTTCTCGCATAGCACTCGTCCGTATTTCTCGCTAGTGTGACTCCGGCCTAAACAAACAATCTGCAACATCAAAAACTCACTAAATCATTAACATCTTTTTAACTTGTTTTTTATTTTCCCAGCACCTCACTTTTGTTATGTTACATCCTGGATTTTGCTGAGATGTGATACTAATTATTTCTCAATCTATCAAATCAGAACAATAGTAAATACACTGGTGCCGAACCACACAGAAGCATGATCGCAATTCCCCTTGTGTTCTGTAGTCAGGTAACCAGTCATCATAAACACTCAGGTAGCATTGTACAAACACAATTAGCTCCTGCTGATGGTCGATGACTTCATGCGAGGAATACACATAGCATAATCCTTGCCAGGTATTTCATACTTTGTTTATTGCGTCGTTGAAACATTGTGAAATGTCTGTAATTTCTCTGATTGTGTCCCTGCGGCATGAATGATGTATTGATGGACAAATGTAGTGAGTGTAGTAGCGACTGTTAAAGAGTAAATTTTTGTCCCTTTTCTGTCTTCTCATGTACGGTAAATCAGTGCCATGATACATCTATTTGCCCTGTCCTGGAAAAAAAAATAATTATATTGCATTGGATTTTTAATAATTTAAAATAACCGTCCATAAAAACCATAAATATTATACCAACCAAAATTACCAACACCAGGAAAAATGAACCAATCCACCCAGCAAGGACTGGGCGATTATCCCACTAAGGCTGGGGTCACACTTGCGAGTGCGATGCAAGAAACTCACGTGAGTCTCCAGCATCAATACCCAACACTGCCGCCGGCACTCGGGATCGGAGTGTGCGGCTAGATATATTTCTATGCAGCTGAACGTTCTGGTCCGAACCGCCGGCGGCAGTGTCGGGTATTGAAGCGAGAGACTTGTGCGAGTTTCTCGCATTGCACTCGCAAGTGTGACCCCGGCCTAATAAATGTGATGTTATAATGACAAGGGTATTACAGAATATTGGGAGGTTGGGCGCGTGCTTCGCTCTTTTGCACAGGTTTAAGTGAAGCTGATCCAAAGTCTCCAATTTTTTATATCTTTTCTCTTTCCCCTTTTTTTTAAAAATATTGTATTGATAATCAATACAATATTGATATTGGATGATACAAGCTTTACTTTGGCTGGTAAACATATAGCAGCGCTCACAGACATCTGAACCTTTATAATAGGATGTCAATTTGTGACTATTGTATAGCTAAATTTGACACAAGCAGATATTGTTTATCTGATATCTCCTATGTGGCCATATAATTCCGTGACCCACTACACAATTAATATGGATGTTATTTACCTGACCATTAATTAATAAGGAATAATGGTCAGGGATCCTATTATTTATACTCATAATATCTCTACACTCTAGCACCATATTTGGGACCTCAGTGGGTCACAGCGGTGATACTCACACAACTTATTTAGTAGTGACCCAATATACATCCTTATTTGGGTGTATGTAGATTCAATTATTTTCCATTAATTATTATTTAATTAAAGTTATATTTTATTCACATACCTCTTTCCTCCTTCCCTTTTCCCACTTTTCTATTTTCCTCGCAGCCTTGCTCCGCCATTGTGCTAGCTGCGGTTTCTCCATCAGCGCATGGTGGTCCCCAGGTTGCAAACGCACCTTATTAGAATTCCTTATTTAGTGTGTTCCGCCAATCCTAACACTATACTAGCGCCAGGGCCTGGCTAGCAATGGCGAACGATCAGCGTCTTCAGTACAACAAGCAGCTTGAGAGCAGGTTGACCACTCTCGAGCGGGCGTCTACAGCTGTGGATCTTGCCACATTGGTAGCACAAGCAGCCACCGAAGCCGCTATTAAGGTTACTGCTGCGGTTCCTGTTTCCTGTGTGCCACGTTTTTTTCGCTGCCCAAAAATTTTTCTGAGAACAGCAAGGCTTGTAGAGGGTTTGTGAATCAGTTGAGCCAGTGGAGGTGCTGGCTTCACGGCTTTCAACAGAGCGTACCAAGGTGGGATTTATTATTTCCCTTTTGTCAATCAGGGTGTTGGAGTGAGCTATGACCTTATGGGAACGAGATGATCACCTGATCCTTAGCTCCTCTCGTTTTCTAGGTGCCCTGAAAGAGGTTTTTTGGGGGCCACAAGTAACTATAATGATACCGCACTCCAACTCCTGGCTTTAGCTCAGGGTTCATCCTTGGTTAGCCAGTTTGCCATTCAGTTTCGTACCCTGGCTACCAAGCTAGAATGGCCCAATAAGATCCTAATACCAATATTCTGGGGATTAGCAGATGATGTCAGGGATGCTTTGGCCACTAGGGAGATTTCAACTACCCTGAAGGAATTAATATCAGTGGCCATCCGCATCGATCTGCGACATGTTGATCGCAGTTTGGAGCAAGCCCATACTTAACCCCGGGTTCATTTGGCTCCAAGTTTCGCCAATCCCACGTGTCCTCCAACTCAGGTTGACGGCCCTGTAGAGCCCATGGACGTCTCTCTAGCGGAGTCAATCTCCCGCTCTGTGCACCCGCAGCCAACTTGTTTTGCCTGTGGGCAAGTCGATCACTTTACCAATAAATGTACCAAGCGTCAGAAAGAGTCACAGCCTCAAGTGACCTTGGGGAGAGGTTCACTAGTTCCTGTTGAGGTGTCACCCAAGTTAGCTTTTGGGGTTTCTCTCACTTTTGGGTCGGCTACTCTTACAGCGCAGGCTTGCGTGGACTCCGGGGATGAGGGCAATTTCATGTCCGCTACCCTCGCCCAGCGGCACGCTATCCCATTAGTTATGCTACCTAAGCCGATGTCTCAGGGGATAATCTCCTTTTCAGTCATCTCTGATGGCATGGATGAGGTACTTCTGGGGTTACCCTGGCTGCATCTTCACTCCTGCCAGATTGATTGGGCAACGAGGAGCATACAAAATTGGGGTAGCTTTTGTGAGAACAAAACCTATATAGAAAAGAATTCCCAAAAGGAAGAGTCAATATTTATTAATGTGAATACAATAAATGTACAAACCAACCCAAGAAAGAAAAAAGTATTCACAGAAGATATATAAAATGAAGCTTTATTCAATATCAATTAAAACCATGATTGAAACAACCAAAATAATATAAAAATAACCATGAAAGACATGATTATGAAACAACATGATAAAATAAACAATAAAAAAATAAAAACACAATAAATGTGATAGGTGAGGGAGCAGAGTATGTCACCCAGGCAAAGATTAATACATAAATAAACTAAATATGTCCAATGATAATCAATGATCTGGCACTTCCAAGACATATATGATCAAAACCTTTTTCCAGACCAATGTAATAACATGGCCGAAAAAGCATGAAGAGATCCAGAGAAATTTATAAAAATAACATGTTTATTAATATACACATAAAAAGACACAAAAAAACTGAAATTGCCCAATAGGAGGTACACGGATGTCCTAACAAACATAAATAAGTGCAGGTAAAGTATAATAAAATGTATATATCATAAGGCTACATATAGCAATGGGCTAATAGCATGATATCATATGTACATAACTACATGCAGCGGCAACATGACACAAAGGTCTAAGTCCCTACATGAATATAGAAAAATCAACAGCTACAGGGTAAGCCAAATGACTAATAGCAAAGGATTATGAAGCTTGTTGCGAAACGCGCGTTGGGGTAGTGGAGGCTGCGGCGCCCATCCACTTATTTGCACATAGTGTTCAGGTATTTGTATATCCTTTGGCTTACTGGGTACTGTATTGGCTCTGGTTATGTGGTGACTTAGACTTCAGTGTCATGTTACCGCTACATGTAGCCATATACATTTATTCATAATCCTTTGCTATTAGTCATTTGGCTTACCCTGTAGCTGTTGATTTTTCTATATTCATGTAGGGACTTAGACCTTTGTGTCATGTTGCCGCTGCATGTAGTTATGTACATATGATATCATGCTATTAGCCCATTGCTATATGTAGCCTTATGATATATACATTTTATTATACTTTACCTGCACTTAATGTTTGTTAGGACATCCGTGTACCTCCTATTGGGCAATTTCGCTTTTTTTGTGTCTTTTTATGTTTATATTAATAAACATGTTATTTTTATAAATTTCTCTGGATCTCTTCATGCTTTTTCGGCCATGTTATTACATTGGTCTGGAAAAAGGGTTTTGATCATAAAGATTAATACATTCATTATAACAATATCAAATGCTATGGGAGGCCAATAAACATGCCAAAATAGGATATAAGTGATTATTAATAATTAAAAAAAATCAAACCAAAAATAAATATAAATATATTAAATAATAAAGATGAATCTATTAGTGCCAATAAATAGATACATAATAAAGTGTCAAGTGCATAGTGCAAAAAAATATATACCGTATTTTTCGCTTTATAAAACGCTCCGGATTATAAAAAATTATAAGTTAAACCGCACCTCATATACCCAGGGTCCTACAGGACACTAATCAAGACGCACGTCACATCCAGGGAGTTCATCCCGGAAAAAAGTCCATACCAAATAGTAGAAAAGACAGCGCCTCAAACGTCGGTGAAAAATAAATCAAATTTTATTCTGCCTCCTGTGGCAACGTTTCGATCCAAAGATCTTTCTCAAGCACAATCTCCCGAGATTTCAGTGCCGAGATCTCCATCTGCGCATGCGCGGTGGCCATTTTCCCGGAAGGAATCCACCACACAGGCAAGCATGGATGGAACGGCATAGCCCCCCACGCAGCACGGGACAGAGCGCGTCAGCAAGCACCAGGGTACAGAGCGTGGCGGTAGCACCCAGCAGCATCGGGGACAGAGCGCGGCAGCGGCAAGCACCGGGGGACAGAGCTCGGCGGCAAGCACCGGACACCCGTAAAAATACGGTATATATCTACCAGCTGACACCAGCATGAAAAATGATGCCCACAGCAATGACAGATAAAGTACAACAAAAAATAAAAATGTATTAAGCCATAATGATGGTGATACCAACCACAGGGACACATGCTGCCTCACACCACTCCAACCCTCGTTTCACTCCCTGTATTTATTGGCACTAATATATTGATCTTTATTATTTAATATATTTATAGTATATATATTTTTTACTCAAAAATAATATATATATGTGTGTTTTTGTCACTGACATCTATATAACTATCTATTCTACATGTATATATCTATTCTTTCTATTCTATTCTAGAAACGGTAAAGAAAAGGGCACATGGGGACACAAGGCCCATTAGCTGTCCCCAAAAAAGAACATCTTGGTATATATAAATAACGACACAGGACACTTCTTAATGGTAAAAACAATGGCTGAGGTGCTTTATTGTGAGATTACATAAATAATAAATTTAATTAAAATAATAAACCATGAATAAATTAATTTAATAAGAATAAGTTAATATTTTCTTAACCTCAAGAAACAATCGACCCAACCTAAAGGGGCGATTTTACCCAAGGAGACTTTACTCCAACAAGAACAATCCACCTACCATCAGGCGACTATTCTCTGTCATGATCTGAATTTGATCTGACAGTTTTAAAAGCACAGAGTGAACTTTTTTTCCTTTTGGCAAGTTGCCAAAGTGACTTGACTGTCCCCGGTGGTGGTTAGTGGTATCGCACTTTAGGTTTAATGCGCACATAATTATAAATCAGGTGTGGGGCTCTATAAATGAGTCTCAGGGTGTGTAATCACGGCTGGTGATATTCATTCATTGATTCTGAGTTGGTGAGAGCCTGGTGGAAGGATGGAGCTGAGGAGGAGTCCTGCGCAGCTTAGCCAGGGGGGACGTGTGTCAGCTATGGTGTCTGGACGAAGGGCTGGCATGGCGTGGTGGGGTCGCAGTGATGGTGTCAGCAGGAAGTGTCTGCATGGAATGGTGGAGTGGCGACTATGGAGAGTGGCACTCACCATGTGGGACTTGGCTGCTGAGCTGGACTCAAGCATGCTTGCCTTCGTGGCAGAAGCTGAACTCATCTTTGGGACTCTGTTACTAAGCAGCAGCAACTGGTGGTGGACTCTGCTCCAAGGCTGCACTATGGTGAAGGACCCTGTTATGGTGATGGATCCGGGTGGAGGAGAAGACGCACGCAGGTGGAGGGCTCTGTTGCAGGAGCATAAGCACAGAGCATAAAGCTAAGTGGTGTCCCCCTGTATTGTCTCTTTCCCTCATGTGTTATTAGTGCAGTGGTGGGATTAGTTTCCGCACCGGCCTACTCCCTAGTGAGGGTTTAGGTTCAGGGCGAGCAAGGGTTTAAGGTTCGCGTGCGGCGACAGGTGCGGAGCCTGTATAGGGAACGTAAGGAGTGCAGGGACACTGGCTCAGGGGAGCTCAGGAGGTCTCCACTTCCCTATTCCCTATCGCAGGGCCCACCATTGTTAATGTTTCCCAGGTTCCCCCTTATTGTTTAAATTTGCCGTACTGGAGGCGGGGTTTCCAGAATTTATATTAACGTGTAATACCTAAATTCGCCAGGTGGAGGCGGTGTATCCATCTGCACGTTTTATTATTTAAATTTGCCCCACTGGAGGCGCTGTATCCAGGGTCACGTGTGTTATGGGTTCGCCTTGCGGAAACATCTGCGTCCAGACACTCGTGACCATGACATTCTCACTAATTTTGCACCTCGACGAATCCGTGAAGATCAATGACATCAACAGGGAGGGAGGGCGGGTGTTAGCTTCTCCACAGCTGGAATCATAATGAGGCAGCTAACTGAAACAGCTGTTTATATAGTTCACTTTCCCGCCCTTTTTCAACTGACCAATCACCAATGGTCACACAGAGTGGAAGAAACCATTCACAACCATTATCCTTGTTCCTGAAATACATTACTCGGACAAACACAAATATAAAGTTATTAACAGTCCTCAAAATTATAATAACACCCTCTTTATGTTAATAACATACCCCAAAACCCCCTAATTAGATATATATGTTTAACAAAATTTATTACAAGAACAACAAATTAAATGAGGGAAGGAAAGACCTGTGCCCCCATGTCCACCCCCTGCTAGCGCTAATGGGGTTTCTCAATAGCGCAGTTACCAAATTAACAATTAGTTTACTGTAAGGTAAAATTCTCACCTTTACACATTGTGAGAATGCACAACACATATAGTAAGTATGATAGGAGAGCTGCAGATGGCACAGGACCCACAAAGGATCTTCAAGAAATTCTGGATAAGATTTTCAAGATGCTGACAATTCCACCCTCCTCCAAAATCAGGCAAGGGAATCACAGAGCTCAGAAGAGTTGCATACTTTATTCAGGGCTTTAAAACTACGCATTTCGTGGACGTCCTGTCCACTTCCTCAGGTACATAGCCAAGGTGCCATAGCCACTTCCTCAGGTGCATAGCCTGATT
Organism: Dendrobates tinctorius; assembly: GCF_039654945.1. Taxonomy (NCBI): domain Eukaryota; kingdom Metazoa; phylum Chordata; class Amphibia; order Anura; family Dendrobatidae; genus Dendrobates; species Dendrobates tinctorius. The sequence goes on from NW_027361981.1 coordinate 2,266,560, forward strand.
TTGGAGGAGGGCGGAATAGTCAGCATCTTGAATATCCTATCTATTCTGTCACTCTGTGATTTTACTGTACGCGGCACATGAATTGCCATCTTTTTTTCTATCTATCTATCTATCTGTCTGTCTATCTATCGCCTTTGAAAACGATGTGTAAATGACATGGAGAATTGCTGTATGTAAAAGCTCATGTTAACCCCTTTCTGACATCAGACGTACTATTCCGTCCCCGGTACCTGGGCCCATATGACCGTGGACGGGATAGTACGTCTAGGCGATCAGCGGTGCTCCTGGGGGGGCGCTGCTGATCGTGGCCGGGTGTCAGCAGGTTATCACATCTGACACACGGCTGTTGTGAGTTCATTTTCTGGTCCACCAGTTGTGAGTTCTCCTGCCAGGCTCCCTCTGGTGGTAACAGGAGGTAGTGAGGCTGATTTACTCAGTAGAGATCTGCCACCTGATAAGCAGGATGACGATTGGACCTCAGGAATCTCAGACTGGATTTAAGACAGCCGACTCCCTATTCTGGTGCTGGGGATTCTTTCTGGCTTGTCAGGTCTTGGTTTTCAGCTCTGTTCCAGTCATCTAAAGCTAAGTTTTTCTGCTAATGTTCACACTTGATTTTGTTGGTCTATTCAGTTTTTTGTGTGGTCAGCCAGCCCCGGCTGGGGCTGTGCTGAATGTCCACTCTTATTTACCTGTATTTGCCAATTTGCTTTTTGTCCCTTATTAGATTGGCCTTTTTTTGCTCTGTCTCAGAATATTTCAGAGTGCTGATATAGTGGGAGAAGTCTAGTGACTTCAGGGTTAATTTTGCTCTCAGAGGTGTTGGACATTATTTTTGTAGGGTTTTTTGCAGATTGCAGACAGTGTCTTTCCTTTCCTATCCTTTCTAGCTAGTTTAGGCCCCATCGTTTGCTCAGCTTATTTTCCTGCCTGTGTTTGTGCTTTCATCTTGTTTCACTGTCAATACATGTGTAGGGGCTGTCTTTCCTTTGGGGTCTGCTCTGGGGCAGTTTTCCTCTTTTCTTGCTTCAGGCTTATGTAGTTCTCCGGCTGTGACGAAGCGTCTAGGATCATCGTAGGTACGCTCCACGGCTGCTGCTAGTTGTGTGGTTAGGATCAGGGATCTGCAATCTGCATAGTTACCAACCTCTCTGGTTTTCTGTGACTTAGCTTGTTTTGTTTTTTTTCTCCTCGGTGACCCATTCATAACACACGGCACTATGTATCAGGGGCAGTCACGGACCGCCCCCGGCACGTTAACCTCTGGCATACTGCGATCAAACATGAACGCAGTGTACCAGGGAGTGTCACGTCACCGTCAGACTCAGGGCCTGCTGTCCTGGCCTCGGCCATTAGGAGGCGCCGGACTGTCACATCACCGTCAGACTCGGGGCCTGCTGTCCCGGCCTCGACCACTAGGAGGCGCCAGACTGTCCTATCACCGTCTGACCAGTGGCCTGCGGTCCCGGCCTCGTTCTCTGGGAGGCGCTGTGCTTCAACCCTGAGTGATGGCGGCGATAGTTATGAGGCTCCTGCGCAGGCGTCCCCTGGACGCAGGCTTCGCTCCTCGGTCAGTCATGAAGGGGGCGGTCCGGATGACATCATCAGCCCAGGAGCCTGTGAGGGATGACCTGATCCCTCAAATACCTTGGGACTGCTCTTGCAGGCCGCCGGATATATTCTTGGTTCCCCTGCGTGTTACTGTGTGAATTACTGTTTGACTGACTCTGACTTTTGCCTGGACTTCTGACCCTGCTTCTGCCTAACGATTCTGTACCTCTGCGACTCTCCTGGTTTATGACTCTGGCTTCGGCCTGGAATCTGACTTTGCTACTGTCTACTGTTTTTATACCATTTCTGTCTGACTGGTTTAGTCTCGGATATCATTGCCTCTGTGTCCTGCATTGGAACACCTTTCTGGCGACCGTCCTGCTCTGGTCATTGCTCCTATTCAGACCGCGCCTCCTGGGCTCTGCTATAAATCCAGATCCCTGTACAGGGGTAAAGGGTATCAGTGTTTCTCGGGGTGTTGTCTGGCTGCAGCCCAGACCGCAGGCAGACGCCACATTATATCCGGCCCAAAAAATAAAACTGCTTTTTGTGTCTATACTTAACACATATAAAAGCAGTTTTCCTTACCTTTTTTTTTTTTCCTCTTCCTCCTGACTGAGCTGATTCTTGGCCCAAACACCTGTTACATTGCACAGCCTGGAAGGTCACTCTCAGGCTCAAGCATGCTGCAGCCTGGAAGCTTCAAGGAAAATGCTGGCTGTTGGAAATCCACATTCCTGGATCATCACCCCCTGGACAGCTCTGGGGGTCAGGTATTGCCCACAAATGCGGCCAGACTGTTGTTACCAGTTTCCCTTTCTTTTGCTAAGAAACGTCTGTGTGTGAAGGCTTTTGTGGATTGTGGTGCTGCCGGCAACCTTATGGATTTTTTATTTGCTAGGAGCCTTGGTGTACCTCTGTCAAGGCTTAAAGCGCCTATTCAGACTACTGCGATTAATGATACATCTATATTCCATGGAGGCGTGGAATTTGTTACTGCCAAAATTTCTATGTCAGTGGGGACATTACATAACGAACAAAAGTCATTTTTTGTTATATACAATTTATCAGATCCAGTTGTGTTAGGCATGCCATGGTTGCACCAACATAATCCGGTTATTGACTGGCGCATAGGTGACGTTGTGCTCTGGAGTCCACGGTGTCAGAGTAACTATGTCTTTTTCAGTAAACCAGATTAAAATTAAAACACCTTCTATTCCATATGCGTTTAGGGATTATGAAGATGTTTTCTCTATAGTGGAGTCGGAGAAACTACCTCCTCACAGAGAATACAATTGTCCTATTGACTTGGTCCCTGGTGCCTGTCTCCCTAAGGGGAGAATATTCAACCTCTCTGGTCCTGAGCGTGTAGCCATGAATGACTACATAGCAGACAGCCTATGAGAAGGCTTCATTAGACCTTCCACCTCACCTGTAGGAGCTGGGTTTTTCTTTGTAGAGAAAAAAGATGGTGGACTCAGACCATGCATTGATTATCGTGAGCTGAACGCCATTACTGTAAAAAATCAGTACCCGCTGCCACTCAGTCCTGATCTTTTTAATCAGTTACTGGGAGCCCGCTGGTTTACTAAACTTGACCTCCGGGGGGCATATAACCTGGTCCGCATAAGAGATGGGGACGAATGGAAAACGGCCTTTAATACACCCCTTGGCCATTTTGAGTACCTGGTAATGCCATTCGGACTCAGTAACGCTCCTGCAGTATTTCAGCACTTCGTCAACGATATTTTCAGAGACATTTGTGGGGTGTATGTCGTCGTATATCTGGACGACATTTTGATTTATTCTGCTGACCCTGTGACACATGCTCAACACGTCCGTTCAGTACTGCAAAGACTGCGCGAAAACTCTTTGTTTGCGAAATTTGAAAAATGTGTTTTTTTGCCGAAGAGGTGCAGTTTTTAGGATACATGGTCTCAGGCAAGGGGTTCCGCATGGATCCTGCCAAGATTCAACCTATTAAGGATTGGGTACAACCCAAATCGCTGAAAGCACTGCAGCGATTTTTGGGATTTGCGAATTATTATCGCAAATTCATCAGGGGATTCTCAGAGATTGCCAAGCCACTCACGGACCTTACCCGGAAAGGGGCGGACGTGACCAATTGGAATCCTGAGGCAACTCGGGCTTTTTCTACACTAAAAGAGTGCTTCGTGGCCAACCCGGTGTTGATTCAACCAAACTTGGACCACCCGTTTATTGTAGAAGTAGATGCCTCCGAAGTCGGAGTGGGAGCAGTGCTCTTGCAAGGCACTGCATCCCTCACTCAGCTTCGCCCATGTGCCATTTTCTCCCGCAAATTCTCTGCCACGGAGAGAAACTATGACATCGGCAATCGGGAATTATTGGCAATCAAGTGGGCCTTCGAGGAATGGCGCCACTTCCTCGAAGGTGCCAAACCCAAGGTTACTGTTATTACCGACCACAAAAACCTAACCTACCTAGAGTCGGCTAAAAGACTAAATCCTAGGCAGGCCAGGTGGGCCTTGTTTTTCTCCAGGTTTGATTTCTTTAATCACCTTTCGCCCCGGAACTAAAAATGTGAGGGCAGATGCCCTCTCCCGCAGCTTTTGCCCCACACAAACCGAGGACTATGAACCAGTTCCAATATTGGCTAATGGCATTGTCGTGTCTGCAGTATCTCTGGACCTTCTGGAGGAGATCCGTAGGTCATCAGAACGAGCTCCTGACACTACACCCCCCAAAAAATTATTCGTTCCAGCTACCTTTCGCTTACAAGTGTTAAAAGAATCACACGACTCCGTCCTGGCAGGCCATCCTGGTCTCAATAATACCACTAGGCTGGTAACCAGGAACTTTTGGTGGCCAAGGACTGTAAGGACTACGTCTCAGCGTGTGAAGTCTGTGCCCGCGCCAAGTCCCCCCATAATCGCCCTACCGGCTGGCTTCAGTCCTTGCCCACCCCTGAGAGTCCATGGACCCACATCGCCATGGACTTCATTACAGGCCTGCCACCCTCCGATGGGAAAACTTGTATCTGGGTGGTGGTGGACAGGTTCAGTAAGCAGTGTCACTTTGTTCCCCTGTCTGGCTTGCCTAACTCTGAAACTTTAAGTAAGTTGTTTGTTCTTCACGTTGTACGTTTGCACGGCGTTCCGGCAAATATTGTGTCCGACAGGGGTACCCAGTTTGTCTCGAAGTTCTGGAAGGCGTTCTGTAAACGTATTGGTGTTGAGTTGTCCTTCTCCTCGGCATACCATCCCGAAACCAATGGTCAAACTGAGCGTGCCAACCAAGCGCTGGAGCAATACATCCGCTGCTATGTCTCAGCACATCAGTCAGATTGGGTGGAACATTTGCCATTGGCGGAGTTCGCTCTCAATAATAGATACCAAGACTCCATCAAAACTACCCCCTTTTTCTGTAACCTTGGACTACATCCGCGCTTTGGATCATTTTCGGCCAAGATGTCGGAACTCCCAAGAGTTGAGCAAAATATACATCATCTGAAGACAATTTGGTCCGAAGTAAACTCTAATTTGAAGGGGGCTCAGATTAGACAGGCTTCGGTGGCTAATAGACGACGATCCCAGGGGCCGCACCTGGGAGTTGGTGACAAGGTTTGTCTCTCTACAAGAAACATCAAACTTAAGGTACCGTCTGCCAAACTGGGTCCCAGGTTCATCGGCCCATATGAAATATTAGAGGTAATTAACCCGGTAGCGTTTCGGTTAAAGCTCCCGCAGTCGTTTAAAATTCCTAATGTTTTCCATAAGTCCCTCCTCAAGGTGTACCGCTCCCCAATTCGTCCCGTCCCCTCCTCCTCCAGTTTTGGTCAAGGGCGCCTTGGAGTACGAAGTCCAGGGCATCTTTGATTCCCGTCTAGTGAGAAACTCTGTGCAATATTTAGTGCATTGGAAGGGCTACGGCCCAGAGGAGAGGTGCAGGGTCCCCGCTAGTGACATTCGTGCAAAGCGGTTGATTAGAAGGTTTCACCTCCTCCACCCTGACAAACCGGGTTTTGAGGGTCCGGAGTCCCCTCTTAGAGGGGGGGTACTGTCACGTCACTGTCAGACTCAGGGCCTGCTGTCCCGGCCTCGGCCATTAGGAGGCGCCGGACTGTCACATCACCATCAGACTCAGGGCCTGCTGTTCCGGCCTCGACCACTAGGAGGCGCCGAACTGTCCTATCACCGTCTGACCCGTGGCCTACGGTCCCGGCCTCGGTCTCTGGGAGGCGCTGTGCTTCAACCCCGAGTGATGGCGACGATAGTTATGAGGCTCCTGCGCAGGCGTCCGCTGGACGCAGGCTTCGCTCCTCGGTCAGTCATGAAGGGGCTGGTGCATCACCATCCAGCCTGGTCCTGGGGGCGGTCCGGATGACATCATCAGTCCAGGAGCCTGTGAGGGATGACGTGATCCCTCAAATGCCTTGGGACCAGGGCTGTGGAGTCGGAGTCGTGGAGTCGGAGTCAGTGCTCATTTTGGTGGTCGGAGTTGGAGTCGGTATAAAATGGACCGACTCCGACTCCTAAAATATATAATAAATTGGGTACAGTAATTCAATGCAGGATGTGCTGAATATTTTTTCATAGGAGTTTGGGAAAGTTATGAAATGTCCTATAAATGGCTGTTATATTCCTGATCTAAGGCTACATTCACACACAGCGTTTTTCCTGTGTTTTTTGAGGATACGTTTTTCAGCTGCAAAAGCAGATCATCTTTTTAAAAAACTGCATCACCTGAAAGGTTTTTGAGCTCATAGATAATGTTTTCAATAGCAAAAGCAGATTAGAAATCTGCTCTATCTATCCATTTATCCATATCTGTCATCCATATCGTAGCTGTACCAAAAAGAATGAAAACCGGGTAGTACACCAATATATATTCTGTTCTATCTAAATATCTTGATTATTGGATCATAAAAATGATTAAATGTCTGAGGTTCACATTGTACTACAATAAATTTTTCACATAAATATAAGCAATATGTGTGGGAGTCGGAGTCGTGGAGTCGGAGTCGGAGTTGTAGTCGGAGTCGGTGTAAGGGAAATTGAAGAGTCGGAATCGGAGTCGCAGGTTTGGCTTACCGACTCCACAGCCCTGCTTGGGACTGCTCTTGCAGGCCGCCGGATATATTCTTGGTTCCCCTGCGTGTTACTGTGTGAATTACTGTTTGACTGACTCTGACTTTTGCCTGGACTTCTGACCCTGCTACTGCCTAACGATTCTGTACCTCTGCGACTCTCCTGGTTTATGACTCTGACTTCGGCCTGGATTCTGACTCTGCTTCTGCTTAACGATTCTGTACCTCTGCGACTCTCCTGGTTTATTTAGAAAATTAGGAAGGGGAAAGGGAAATTTGTGCTCACCAAAATAGTCCTATAAGCCGGTCGTGCCTAGGGATCAAATGGCTGACCACCATGTGTTGCAAACATAAAGAGAGAAGGAAGATCCGGCACTGGAGACTTGATAAAATCCACGAAAAGTTTTATTCACATAATTTCATGATAAAACCATAAAGGGGAAAACAGACCCCCACGCCTGACGCGTTTCGAACCTTAAACCAGGTTCTTCCTCAGAGACATGAAACAAAACAGTTCACAAAATGATTATAAACATTCCTAATCAGCAGAGGGACTCCACACATGTGTATAATCAAAGAGGCAGACAACTAAGCCCTCAAATCACTGGTGGAGTCACTCCCTTGCAAGAAGAAAGAAAAAAAAAAAAAGGAAAAGACCTAAACAGCAATGGACAAGACATAAAATATACAAAAACATGTGTAATACACACGTATAAATGCATAACTACATAGCAACTTTCAAATGACATAAAAAAAAAAAAAAAAAAAAGTTGCTATGTATTTATGCATTTATACGTGTGTAGTACACATGTTTTTGTATATTTTAAGTCTTGTCCATTGCTGTTTAGGTCTTTTCTTTTTTTTTTTTTTCTTTCTTTCTTCTTGCAAGGGAGTGACTCCACCAGTGATTTGAGGGCTTAGTTGTCTGCCTCTTTGATTATACACATGTGTGGAGTCCCTCTGCTGATTAGGAATGTTTATAATCATTTTGTGAACTGTTTTGTTTCATGTCTCTGAGGAAGAACCTGGTTTAAGGTTCGAAACGCGTCAGGCGTGGGGGTGTTTTCCCCTTTATGGTTTTATCATGAAATTATGTGAATAAAACTTTTCGTGGATTTTATCAAGTCTCCAGTGCCGGATCTTCCTTCTCTCTCCTGGTTTATGACTGACTTCGGCCTGGATTCTGACTCTGCTTCTGCCTAACGATTCTGTACCTCTGCGACTCTCCTGGTTTATGACTCTGGCTTCGGCCTGGAATCTGACTTTGCTACTGTCTACTGTTTTTATACCATTTCTGCCTGACTGGTTTAGTCTCGGATATCATTGCCTCTGTGTCCTGTATTGGAACACCTTTCTGGCGACCGTCCTGCTCTGGTCATTGCTCCTATTCAGACCGCACCTCCTGGGCTCTGCTATAAATCCAGATCCCTGTATAGGGGTAAAGGGTATCAGTGTTTCTCGGGGTGTTGTCTGGCTGCAGCCCAGACCGCAGGCAGACGCCACAGGGAGATTAGGGAAGCATTGGCAGGGAGGGGGCTCCCTGCGTGCTTCCCTGAGACCCCCGGAACAGTGCGATGTGCTGCGCTGTCCGAGGGTCTCCTTCCCTGCAGGGAGGGGGCTTCCTGACTGCCTGCAGAGAGCAGGCACGGAGGAAGCCTGTGCAGCGCCTGTCAGATCACTGATCTGACAGAGTGCTGTACAAACTGTCAGATCAGCGATCTGACACATTACAGTTATGTCCCCCCCAGGACAGTAAAAAAAAAAGTGTAAAAATTATTTATAAAAAATCCCTATATAAATTTAAAAAAAAAAATTCCCTAATAAATTCATTTTTTGGAAAAAAAAAAAAATAAAAGTACACATATTTAGTATCACCACGTCCGTAACGACCCGCCCTATAAAACTGTCCCACTAGTTAACCCCTTTAGTGAACCCCTTAAAAAATAAAAATAAACAACAAAGCAAAAAACAATGCTTTATCATCATACCGCCGAATAAAAAGTGCAATAACACGCAATCAAAAAGATGGATATAAATAACCATGGTACCGCTGAAATCTTGTCCCGCAAAAAATGAGCCGCCACACAGCGTCATCAGCGAAAAAATAAAAAAGTTATAGCTCGCCGAATAAAGCGATGCAAAAATAATTATTTTTTATATAAAATTGTTTTCATTGCATAAAAGTGCCAAAACATAAAAAAAAGACATAAATGAGGTATCACTGTAATCGCACTGACCCAAAGAATAAAACCGCTTTATCAATTTTACTGCCGCGGAACGGTGTAAACGCACCCCCCAAAAGAAATTCATGAAATGCTGCTTTTTGTTCATTCTGCGTCCCAAAAATCGGAATAAAAAGCCATCAAAAAATGTCATGTGCCCGAAAATGGTACCAATAAAAGCGTCAACTCGTCCCGCAAATAATAAGACCTCACATGACTCTGTGGGTCAAAATAGAGAAAAATTAGAGCTCTCAAAATGTGGTGATGCAAAAACTATTGTTACAATAAAAAGCATCTTTTAGCGTGTGACAGCTGCCAAACATAAAAACCTGCTATAAATAGTAAATCAAACCACCTTTATCACCCCCTTAGTGAAAAATAATAAAATGTAAAAAAATGTATTTATTTCCATTTTACCATTAGGGCTAGGGTTTGTCACGTGGACCCATCCTGTGTGATGCGACCAGCAGGCCGGTAACTGAAACAACAAGACACGGCACGTGAAACTGTCCTGTGTGACACGGCCCACAGGCCGGTAACTAAAACAACAAGACACGGGGAAAGGGGGAACAGCTACAACGGTGCGCCCTGCAATTGGGAACGGGGACGTGGAGACCTCCTGCACTCCCCTGAGTCAATGTCCCTCACACTCCTAATGTTCCCTAGGCTGGTTCCGCACCGGTCGCACAGTTGTAACTGTTTCCCCTTTCCCCGTGTCTTGTTGTTTTAGTTACCGGCCTGCGGGCCGTGTCACACAGGACAGTTTCACGTGCCGTGTCTTGTTGCTTCAGTTACCGGCCTGCTGGTCGCGTCACACAGGACGGGTCCACGTGACAGGGTTAGGGCTAGAGTTAGGGCTGAGATTAGGGTTAGGGGTGTGTTGGGGTTAGGGTTGGAGCTAGAATTGGGGGGTTTCCACTGTTTGGGCACATCAGGTGCTCACCAAATGCCACATGGCGTCGGATCTCAATTCCAGCCAATTCTGCGTTGAAAAAGTCAATCGGTGCTCCTTCCCTTCCAAGCTCTGCCATGCGCTCAAACAGTGGTTTACCCCCACATATGGGGTATCAGCCTACTCAGGACAAATTGCAAAACAACTTTTGGGGTCCAATTTCTCCTGTTGCCCTTGGGAAAATAAAAAATTGGGGGCAAAAATATCAATTTGTGTGGAAAAAAATATGATTTCTTTTATGGCTCCACGTTATAAACTTCTGTGAAGCACTTGGGGGTTCAAAGTTCTCACCACACATCTAGATAAGTTCCTTGGGGGATCTAGTTTCCAAAATGGGGTCACTTGTGGGGAGTTTCAACAGTTTATGCACATCAGAGGCTCTCCAAACGCGACATGATGCCCGCAGACCATTCCATCAAAGTCTGCATTCATAAATGTCACTACTTCCCTTCCAAGCCCCGACGTGTGCCCATACAGTGGTTTTCTCCCACATATGGGGTATCAGCGCACTCAGGACAAATTGAACAAATTTTGGAGTCCAATTTCTCCTGATACCCTTTGGAAAATAAGAAAAATTGGGGGCTAAAAGATCATGTAATTTCCCCTTTTCACATGTAAAGCGCCATGGAATAAATGGCATTATATAAATGTATAATAATAATGTTTGTGGAAAAAATATGATTTTTTTATTTTCACGCCCGGGTGTTATAAACTTCTGTGAAGTCCATGGGGGTTTAAAGTGCTCACCACTTTAGGTTCCTAAATGGTGTCATTTGTGGGGGGTTTGCACTGTTTAGAAACATCAGGGGCTTTCCAAACGCGACATGGCGTCCGATCTCAATTCCAGCCAATAAAGTCAAATGGCGTTGCTTCCCTTCCGAGCTCTGCCATGCACCCAAATAGTCACTTATCACCACATATGGGATATCAGCGAACTTAGAATAAATTGCACAATAACTTTTGGGGTCCTCTTACCCTTGGGAAAATAAAAATTGGGGGTGAAAAGATAATTTTTTTTTTTTAAAAATATGATTTTTTAATTGTACGTCTGTACGTTACAAACTTCTGTGAAGCCCTTGGGGGTTCAAAGTTCTCACCACAAGTCTAGATAAGTTCCTGGGGGGGTTTAGATTCCAAAATGGGGTAGTCACTTGTGGAAGGTTTCCACTGCTTAGGCACATCAGGGGCTCTTCAAACGTGACATGGCATCTGATCTGAATTCCTGCTAATTTTGCGTTGAAAAAGTCAAACGGCGTTCCTTCACTTCTGAGCTCTGCCATGCGCTGAAACAGTGGTTCCCCACGACATATCAGGTATCAGCGTACTCAGGACAAATTGCACAATAACTTTTGCAGTCCAATTTCTCCTGTTACCCTTGGTAAAATAAAAAAAATTGGACCTGAATTTTTTTGTGAAAAAAAGTTAAATGTTCATTTTTTTTAAACATTCAAAAAATTCCTGTGAAGCACCTGAAGGGTTAATAAACTTCTTGAATGTGGTTTTGAGCACCTTAAGTGGTGCAGTTTTTAGAATGGTGTCACGTTTTGGTATTTTCTATCATATAGACCCCTCAAAGTGACTTCAAATGTGATGTGGTCCCTAAAAAAAAATGGTGTTGTAAAAATGAGAAATCGCTGGTCAAATTTTAACCCTTATAACTTCCAAACAAAAAAAAATTTTTGTTCCCAAATTGTGGTGATGTAAAGGAATCATGTGGGAAATGTTATTTATTAAGTTTTTTGTGTGCTATATCTCTGTGATTTAAGGGCATAAAAATTCACAATTGGAAAATTGCAAAATTTTCTAAATTTTCACCAAAGTTCCTTTTTTTTTCACAAATAAACGCAAGTTATATCAATGAAATTTTACCACTGACATGAAGTACAATATGTCACGAGAAAACATTACCAGAATCACTGGGATCCATGGAAGCGTTCCAGAGTTATTACCTCATAAAGGGACAGTGGTCAGAATTGTAAAAATTGGCCCGGTCATGAACGTGCAAACCACCCTTGGTGGTAAAGGGGTTAAAATCACATTGCAATCGGATAGCAATCACACTGCATTCAGATGTAAATCGGATGCTAGGTGTGAAAAATCGGATTGTAATCGTATGACACTCTCATTACACTGGTTCGACTCTCGGCATGGACACTCGGACCGATTTTTCACATGTTTAGTGTGACTCTGGCATTATGGAAACAGTGGAGATCAGCTGAGCTATGCCGTTTCTGTACCTCCTATACAAATGAATGGGAGTTATGAAAAAAGTGGGGCGCATCCTGCTTATGCTCATGTAGAACTCCATTGTTTATGTGACTCCAAAAAATAGCTGAGCAATGTTCTTGGCATTCTCTGACAGTATGTTACACCGCTCCGCCATACTCACCCGGCCTCCGCTCCCACGCCGCAGTCGCCCTCCGCTCCCACGCCGCAGCCTCTCTCCACCCGACGGCCGCGGCGGTCACCTGAGACAGGCCCGCGACCGATGCCTTCCCTGCATGCTATGCGCATGCGCCATAGGCCGCGGCCGCGCCTCCTTCCTGCTTCTTATGCTCCGGCTGTGCCCTGACCCGGAAGCACCTTTGGACCAATGGCTGACCAGACGGGGCCATATCAGGCCGCTTCCCCCTGAGGGAGGCGCCTGATTGTTGTGTTTCCTGACACTCTGGCCTCGCTCCATCGTGCACACTCTGCTCCTGCAGTTCCTGTCTCGGCTGTTCCTCACAGCAGCTTCTCAGTCCTGCTACCCGTGTTCCTGGTTACCTACTCCAGTCCTGCCTTCAGTGTTCCTGTCGTCCTACTCCAGTCCTGCCTTGTGTTCCTGCCGTCCTACTCCAGTCCTGCCTTCAGTGTTCCTGCCGTCCTACTCCAGTCCTGCCTTGTGTTCCTGCCGTCCTACTCCTGTCCTGCCTTCAGTGTTCCTGCCGTCCTACTCCAGTCCTGTCTTCAGTGCTCCTGCCGTCCTACTCCAGTCTCAGTCTTACTCTGGTCCATCCTGAGCCGCCCCTCTCGGTACCGGCTACCGTGGTACTCGAACCCCTGGGCCTGCTCCTAACGGTCCCTGTATAGGGGTCGGTTCCACCTGGCAGCTCGCCCGGGGTCCCTCGGTGCCACGGTCCAGAGGGTCCACTCTCGGAGCTCCCGCTCCTGACCACCCACGCTAACAGTACGATCAGGCCATGGACTCTGCCGGTACTACGGCTGCTACCCAGAAAGAGTTGCTATTCCTACGGGAGAATCAGGGGCGCATTATGTCAATCATGAAGTCGATGGACACCCGTTTGTCGGCCTTACAGGTGGCCGATCCTGGAAATGCCACTCAGCTGGCCAGTCTCCAACAGGAGCTGGGTCAGCAGCAAGATACTCAGACCCACATTTTGTCCTACATGGCCTCCTTTGATAGTCGCTTGTCGGCCCTCCAGGCTGCCGCTGCAGTGCCGACTCCTCCCCCTGCGTCTGCTGCTCCTCCGACGCCCCGCCTCGCCAAGCCGCCTCGTTTCACCGGGGATCCCAAGCTCTGTAGGGGGTTCTTAAATCAGTGTAGTCTCCACTTTGAATGGCTGCCGCAGCAATATCCCTCGGACCGGGCTAAAGTGGCCTTCATCATGTCCCATCTGGAGGGAGAGGCCCTTTCTTGGGTAAACCCGCTCTGGGAACGTGACGACCCGGTCGTTTCGAGTCTCCCGGTTTTCCTGGATACTTTTCGTAAGGTTTTCGATGAGCCGGGCCGGTTAGCCTCTCTCACTGAGTCACTCTTTAACTTACACCAGGGCTCTCTCACGGTCGGACAGTACGCTATTCGCTTTCGCACTATTTCCTCTGAGCTCGGCTGGAATAACGCAGCTTTGGTGGGGGCATTCTGGCGCGGTCTTTCTAGTAAAATAAAGGATGAACTCGCTGGTCGAGATACCCCGTCCACCTTAGAGGACCTTATCTCGCTGGCTACCCGCATTGACCTGCGCTTCCTGGAGCGCGCTCGGGAGTCAGTGAGAGACAGGCGCTCCTCCAGGTCAGTTTCTCCTTTCACTCAGTCGGCCAGCTCACGTTCAGTCGGATCTTCTTCCCTTTCTTCGGGTGAGCCCATGCAGATAGATCATCTCAGGTTGGCCGAGTTACGTCAGAGAGAGAGACGGGCACAAGGTCTGTGCCTCTATTGCGGTCATTCGTCACACTATATCCGCACCTGTCCTAAGAGACAGGGAAACGACTCCACCTAGGTCAGGTAAGAGAGGCCTTCCTAGGTGATGATGATGATTCCTCTCAACCCCTTACAATTTCTGTGCTTTTGGTTTCAGGAGGGAGGCGTGGTTCCGAGGTGGCCTACGTGGATTCGGGCTCAGCGGGTAACTTCATTCGGCCGGAAGAGGTAGACAAATACCAAATTCCTGTAGTCACTCTATCTAACCCAATTCAGATTGCCACCGTGGATGGCAAACCGCTACAGGTGACCGTCACCTTGGTCACTGAAGAGGTGGAATTGCAAATCGGAGCCTTACATCGAGAGAAGATAGCCTTTTACGTTTTACCTAAGCTCTCTCACACCATTCTACTCGGTCTTCCATGGTTAAGAACTCATCAGCCTGTTCTCGACTGGTCTTCTGGGGAGATACTCCGCTGGGGGCACCCGTGCCAAGCTCGCTGTCTGACTCCTGTCCGCCTGGCGGCCGCTCCACGGTCACCTCCAGACCTCCCGGGTCTTCCTCCAGCTTACAGCTCCTACGCCGATGTTTTTGATAAGAAGGAAGCGGAGGTCCTCCCTCCACACCGGCCGTTTGACTGCCCAATTGAACTTGTTTCTGGTTCAACCCCCCCAAGGGGCAGAATCTACCCTCTGTCTCCCGCGGAGACCACCGCCATGTCCGAGTACGTCCGAGAGAACCTCGCCAAAGGCTTTATACGGAAATCCTCTTCGCCCGCGGGAGCCGGGTTCTTCTTCGTCAAAAAGAAGGACGGGACTCTACGACCATGCATTGACTATAGGGGCTTGAATGAGATTACCATCAAGAACAGGTACCCTCTTCCACTCATTCCGGAACTGTTTGACCGTCTCAGAGGGGCTCGGGTCTTTACCAAGCTGGACCTCAGAGGAGCCTACAATCTGGTCCGTATCCGTGCAGGTGACGAGTGGAAGACCGCTTTCAACACTCGAGATGGCCATTACGAGTACCTGGTCATGCCCTTCGGTCTTTGCAATGCTCCTGCAGTCTTTCAAGAGTTTGTCAACGAGATCTTCCGGGATCTCTTGTACTCCTGTGTGGTCGTGTACTTAGACGACATCCTCGTCTTCTCGCCGGACCTCTCGTCCCACAGAAAGAGTGTCCGCCTGGTGCTTCAGCGTCTTCGGGAGAACCGTCTGTATGCAAAGATCGAGAAATGTCTCTTCGAACAGACCTCTCTGCCATTTCTGGGATACATTATCTCCGACGCTGGTCTAAGGATGGATCCCGAGAAGTTGTCTGCCATCCTCAAATGGCCTCGCCCCGTCGGATTAAAGGCGATACAACGATTCCTCGGGTTCGCCAACTATTACCGGCAATTTGTCTCCCACTTCTCCGCGATCACAAGACCCATTTCTGTGCTCACCCGTAAAGGGTCTACTTCCAAGGATTGGTCTCCTGAGGCAGAGGAGGCCTTTCTGTCCCTAAAACGGGCTTTCTCCACGGCTCCGGTCCTGCATCGCCCTGAGAGCGATCGACCTTTTGTACTCGAGGTGGACGCTTCCTCGACTGGTGCCGGGGCGGTGCTGTCCCAGAGAACCGCCTCCGGTCGCCTGCACCCTTGTGGCTTCTTCTCAAAGGCCTTTTCTCCATCCGAGTGTAACTACTCGATCGGTGACCGGGAACTTTTGGCCATCAAGTTGGCCTTGGAGGAATGGCGCCACCTCCTGGAAGGAGCTGTCCATCCTTTTGTCATCTTCTCGGACCACAAGAATCTGGCCTATCTCCAGTCTGCCCAGAGACTAAACCCTCGCCAGGCCAGATGGTCTTTATTTTTTGCCCGATTTGATTTCGAGCTCCGATTCCGTCCCGGCAACAAGAATTCCAAAGCCGACGCCCTGTCCAGGGTCTTCCAACCACACGAATCCACGGAGGAACCGTCACATATCATTGATCCCACTAGGATCATCACCGTGGCTCCAGTGAACTGGCTTACTCCTCCGCCTGGCAAGACGCTTGTGCCAGAGAATCTCAAGCAAAAGGTTCTTCTATGGGGGCACTCCTCCAAACTGGCCGGCCATGCCGGAACTAAGAAGACCCTTGACCTTATCAAACGTCACTACTGGTGGCCCTCATTTCGCCAAGATGTACTCGACTTTGTGGCTTCTTGTCCATCCTGTGCAAAGAACAAGGTGCCACGGAGATCTCCGTCTGGCTTGTTGCTTCCGTTGCCTGTCCCTACGGTTCCTTGGGAGAACATCGCCATGGATTTCATCACCGACCTACCCTGCTCTGCGGGCTGCTCAGTCATTCTGGTGGTGGTGGATCGTTTTTCCAAGATGGCTCACTTCATCCCTCTGCCCGGTCTTCCCTAAGCGCCAGAGCTGGCCGAGATCTTCATTCATCAAGTCTTCAGGCTTCATGGACTACCTCGACGCATTGTGTCTGACCGAGGGGTTCAGTTTACCTCCAAGTTCTGGCGTTCGCTTTGTAAGCTTATGAACGTTTCCCTCGACTTCTCCTCGGCCTACCATCCACAGTCCAACGGACAAGTAGAGCGTACCAACCAGACGCTTACGGGATACTTACGCCACTTCTCTAACGCCCACCAGAACGATTGGGTCAACTTACTCCCCTGGGCAGAGTTCGCTTATAACAACCATGCTGGTGAGTCTTCGGCCAAGTCTCCGCTTTTCATTGTTTTTGGCAGACATCCTGGTATCCCTCTTCCGATAACCCCTGCCTCTGAGGTACCCGCGGCCAATGCCTTGTCCTCGGAATTTTCTAAGATTTGGGCTGAGACCAACACATCACTCAAGAGATCCGCTGATCAGATGAAGAACTATGCAGACAAAAAAAGGTTGGATTCTCCTCCGTATCGTGTTGGCGACAAGGTCTGGCTCTCCTCCAAATTCGTCCGACTAAAACTGCCCTCCTACAAGTTGGGTCCACGCTACATCGGTCCGTTTGAAATTCTGGGACGTATTAACGAAGTTGCCTACAAATTGAGGTTGCCTGCTTCGCTCCGGATCCCGAACACCTTTCACGTCTCTCTCCTGAAGCCTGTGGTGCTGAATCGTTTCCATTCCTCGCTTGATCTTGGTCCTCAGCCGGTGGGTGCCGACAACGTTTTTGAAGTGCAGAACATCCTCGCTGTGAAAAGGGTTAGAGGTAGGACTTTCTTTCTCGTTGATTGGAAGGGCTTTGGTCCTGAGGAGAGATCCTGGGAGCCTCGGGAGAATATTAATGCTCCCCGTATCCTCAAGAGGTTTCTTGTTAATCTCCGGGGGGGCGGCTTAGGGGAGGGGGTACTGTTACACCGCTCCGCCATACTCACCCGGCCTCCGCTCCCACGCCGCATTCGCCCTCCGCTCCCACGCCGCAGCCTCTCTCCACCCGACGGCCGCGGTGGTCACCTGAGACAGGCCCGCGACCGATGCCTTCCCTGCATGCTATGCGCATGCGCCATAGGCCGCGGCCGCGCCTCCTTCCTGCTTCTTATGCTCCGGCTGTGCCCTGACCCGGAAGCACCTTTGGACCAATGGCTGACCAGATGGGGCCATATCAGGCCGCTTCCCCCTGAGGGAGGCGCCTGATCGTTGTGTTTCCTGACACTCTGGCCTCGCTCCATCGTGCACACTCTGCTCCTGCAGTTCCTGTCTCGGCTGTTCCTCACAGCAGCTTCTCAGTCCTGCTACCCGTGTTCCTGGTTACCTACTCCAGTCCTGCCTTCAGTGTTCCTGTCGTCCTACTCCAGTCCTGCCTTGTGTTCCTGCCGTCCTACTCCAGTCCTGCCTTCAGTGTTCCTGCCGTCCTACTCCAGTCCTGCCTTGTGTTCCTGCCGTCCTACTCCTGTCCCGCCTTCAGTGCTCCTGCCGTCCTACTCCAGTCTCAGTCTTACTCCGGTCCATCCTGAGCCGCCCCTCTCGGTACCGGCTACCGTGGTACTCGAACCCCTGGGCCTGCTCCTAACGGTCCCTGTATAGGGGTCGGTTCCACCTGGCAGCTCGCCCGGGGTCCCTCGGTGCCACGGTCCAGAGGGTCCACTCTCGGAGCTCCCGCTCCTGACCACCCACGCTAACACAGTAACATAAAAAATGAATGGGACAGAGGTCAAGTGTTATGAATGAGTCACCGTAGGAGGCAAAAACAGAAATACAAGCTAAGTCCAGAAAACCAGAGAAGTTGGCAACTATCAGATTGCAGACC
The DNA here is from genome assembly GCF_039654945.1 of Dendrobates tinctorius. Lineage (NCBI taxonomy): Eukaryota > Metazoa > Chordata > Amphibia > Anura > Dendrobatidae > Dendrobates > Dendrobates tinctorius. Next base: position 2,284,722 of record NW_027361981.1, read on the forward strand.
CCTGAACCTATCAACACAACTAGCAGTAGCCGTGGGGGGTTCCTACGATGCCCTAGACCCCTCGATCACAGCCGGAGAATTAAATAGGCCTAAAGAAAGAAAGGGGAAATCTAAACTGCCCCAGAGCAGACCCCAAAGCAATAGGCAGCCCCCAACATATAATGACGGTGAAGCAAGATGAAAACACTAACACAGACAGAAAGATAGACTGAGCAAAGCCGGGGCCCAAAACTACCTAGATAGGAAAGGACAGGAAGGCTGCTGTCTGCAATCTGCCAAAACCCTATCAAAGACATAAGCCAACAAGCTGATATGAAAAAGACCCTGAAGCAGCTAGGCTTCAAAAACTAAATCAGCACTCAGGTATTTTCAGAAGACAGAGCTAAAGGAATTCAGCACACCCCAGCAGGGAATGGCAGAAATCCAGAAAAACAAAGCAAAACAAAGTCAAAGCACAAATGCAAAAAGCCGAGCAGCAAACTTAGCTTTAGAGGAGCAGGAATTCAGACTGGTCTCCAAGGATCCCACAGAGAAATCACCCGCAGGGCAGAAGGGCGTCGGCAGCCTTATATCCAGTCAGTAACTCCACTCAGCCAGTCATCATCATCAGCCTCAGGTGTATGATTATCAGGCTCACTACCTTTCTTTACCAGAAGAGGGAGTTCCTCGGGCCTCAGTAGTGAAGGGGAAAATTAACTCACAACAGTACCTCCCCCTTGAGGAGGGGTCACCGAACCCTCAACCACGCCACCAGGGCGATCAGGGTGAGCCCGATGAAAGGCACGCACCAATCTTTTGGCATGAATATCAGAGGCAGAGACCCAGGAATTATCCTCCTGACCATAACCCTTCCACTTAACCAAATACTGGAGTCTCCGTCTAGCCAGACGGGAATCCAGTACTTTCTCTACCTCATATTCCATGCTACCTTCAACCAATACAGGGTCTGGAGGTGCCACCCCCGGAACAACAGGTTCAACAAACCTCTTCAACAAAGATTTATGGAACACATTATGGATTTTAAATGTGACAGGAAGAGCCAAACGAAAAGAAACCGGATTAATAATCTCCACAATCTTGTAAGGTCCAATAAATCTAGGCTTAAATTTAGGAGAAGCCACCTTTATAGCAATATTTTTTGATGATAACCACACCATATCACCAACCTTAAACTGGGGACCAATGGTCCTATGTCGGTTGGAAAACCGCTGGGCCTTTTCCTGGGAGAGAGATAACTTATCCACCACATGGTCCCAGATCTGGTGCATTCTCTCCACCACAGTGTCAACACCTGGGCAGGCAGAGGGCTCCACCTGCCCCGAAGAAAATCGAGGATGAAACCCAAAGTTACAAAAAAAAGGTGACATCAAAGTGGCAGAACTAGCTCTATTATTTAAAGCAAATTCGGCCAAGGGCAAAAATGAAACCCAATCATCCTGATCAGCAGAAATAAAACATCTCAAATATGACTCCAAGGTCTGGTTTGTTCTCTCTGTCTGCCCATTGGTCTGAGGGTGAAAAGCAGAGGAGAAGGACAACTGAATTCCCAGCCTGGAACAGAAAGTTCTCCAAAATCTAGACACAAACTGGACTCCTCTGTCAGATACAATGTTCTCAGGAATCCCGTGCAAACGAACCACCTGTTGTAAAAACAGGGGCACCAACTCAGAGGAAGACGGCAACTTAGGGAGTGGTACAAGATGAACCATCTTAGAGAACCTATCACAAATCACCCAAATAACAGTCACCCTTTGAGAGACAGGCATATCAGAGATGAAATCCATTGAAATATGGGTCCATGGCCTCTTGGGGACAGGCAAAGGCATCAACAACCCACTAGAGCGAGAACACGATTTAGACCGGGAGCACGTCCCACAGGACTGCACAAAATTCCTGACATCACGAGACAAGGAGGGCCACCCAAAAAAAACGACTCACCAGATCTCTAGTACCAAAAATACCTGGATGACCAGCCAAAGCAGAGCAATGAACTTCAGACATCACTCTCTTCTTCCACTGGTCAGGAACATACAACTTTCCACTGGGACAACGCTCAGGTTTGTCCTCCTGGAACTCTTCCAGAGCACGTCTCAAATCGGGCGAGATGGCAGAAAGAACTACCCCTTCGCCTAAGATGGTAGCAGGCTTGGTCACCACAGGAGAATCAGCAAAGAAGCTCCTAGAGAGGGCGTCTGCCTTGACATTCTTCGTTCCAGGAAGAAAAGAAACCACACAATCAAAACGTGTAAAAAACAAGGCCCACCTAGCCTGTCTAGGGTTCAAGCGCTTAGCCGACTCTAGGTAAATCAAATTCTTGTGGTCAGTGAGGACCACGACTTGATGCTTAGCTCCCTCCAACCAATGTCTCCACTCCTCAAATGCCCATTTCATGGCCAACAGTTCCCTATTCCCCACATCATAGTTACGTTCAGATGGAGAGAACTTTCGGGAAAAGAAAGCACAGGGATTCATTTTAGATGTTACAGGATCCTTTTGGGACAAAACAGCTCCTGCACCAATCTCAGAAGCATCCACCTCTACCTGGAATGGAAGTGAGACATCAGGTTGCCGCAAAACCGGGGCGGAGGTGAATCTTTGCTTCAGCTCCTGAAAGGAAGAAACAGCCTCCGGAGACCGATTTAACACATCAGCACCCTTCTTAGTCAAATCAGTCAATGGCTTGGCAATACTAGAAAATTTTGCTATACATTTCCGATAAAAATTAGCAAAACCCAAAAACTTCTGGAGGGCCTTCAAAGAAGTGGGCTGAACCCAATCGTAAATGGCCTGTACCTTGGCCGGGTCCATTTCAATAGTTGACGGGGACAAAATAAATCCCAAAAAAGAAATCCTCTGTACTCCAAAAAGGCATTTAGATCCTTTGACATACAGGGAATTCTCCCTCAAGATCCGGAACACAGTCCGAATATGTTCCACATGAGAATCCCAATCCGTGGAGAAGATCAAAATATCATCCAGATAGATAATCAAAAATTTATCGACAAAATCTCGGAAAATATCGTTCATGAAGCACTGGAAGACAGAAGGGGCATTAGTGAGCCCAAAAGGCATCACCAGGTACTCAAAATGTCCCTCCGGAGTATTAAACGCCGTCTTCCATTCATCCCCATGCTTAATGCGAATAAGATTATACGCCCCCCTGAGGTCAAGCTTGGTAAACCAGCAAGCACCTTTAACTCTGGAGAATAGATCAGAAATCAGGGGTAACGGATACTGATATTTAACAGTAATTTTGTTGAGGGCACGATAATCAATACAAGGTCTTAATGATCCATCCTTTTTGGCTACAAAAAAAAAAAAACGGCACCTAAGGGTGACGAGGATGGTCTAATATGACCCTTCTCCAACGCCTCCTTAATATAGGGTCGCATAGCCTCGTGCTCGGGTACAGATAAATTGAAGAGCCGACCCTTGGGAAATTTACACCCCGGGCTCAGTTCAATTGCATAGTCATAACTCCTATGAGGAGGCAGAGACGCAGACTCATTCTCACTAAATACATCATAAAAGTCCGCCAAATAATCAGGAACATCATGCGACTGAGGAGAGGTGGAAAACACCGGAGCCTCACTAAAGGCACACCGACAACCCCAACTCACCACAGACACAGATTTCCAATCCAAAACTGGATTATGAATTTGTAACCAGGGAAACCCCAGAACAATAGTATCATGCAGATTATGCAACACCAAAAATCTGCAATTTTCTTGATGGTCTGGGGTGACCCGCATTACCACCTGGGTCCAAAACTGAGGTTTATTTTTAGCCAAAGGAGTAGCATCAATCCCCCTCAAAGGGATAGGCGTCTGCAGAGGTGTCAACGGAAATCCACAACGTTTAGCAAAATCCAAGTCCATTAGGTTTAGGGCTGCTCCCGAATCCACAAAAGCCTTGGCGGAAAATGTGGACAGGGAGCAGATCAGAGTAATAGCCAGAAGAAACTTAGGTTGAACACCCCCAACAGAAAACGTGTGTGCAAAGCGTTTCTCTCGTTTAGGACAGACAGAAATAATATGCGAGGCATCTCCGCAGAAAAAACACAACTTATTACGCCTTCTGAACTCCTGACGCTGCTCTCTGGAAAAAACTCTATCACATTGCATAGGTTCAGACATTTGTTCAACAGGTGGCAACACCTCTCGTGCAGCTTTGCGTTCGCGCAAACGCCGATCAACCTGAATGGCTAATGACATAGAATCGTCAAGACCAGAGGGAACAGGAAATCCCACCATAGTATCTTTTACGGCTTCTGACAACCCCTTCCGAAAGAGAGCAGCCAAGGCATTATCATTCCAGGTAGTAAGTACTGCCCACTTTCGGAATTTTTGACAGTACAATTCTGCAGAATCACGACCCTGGTTCAATGCCAGCAGGGTCTTTTCAGCCTGATCAATGGCATTAGGTTCGTCATACAACAACCCCAAGGCCTGAAAAAATGCGTTCACATTAGTCAGAATAGGATCATCTGGTTTCAAAGAAAACGCCCAATCCTGGGGATCGCCACGCAGCAAAGAGATGACAATTTTAACCTGCTGCGCGGAGCTCCCTGACGAGTTAGGCTTCAACGCAAAAAATAATTTACAATTATTTTTGAAATTCAAAAATTTAGACGATCCCCAAAAAATACATCAGGTGTAGGAATCTTTGGTTCAGCAGCATGTGAATGAGCAAGGTAGGCGGAAATTCCCCGCACTTCCGCAGCGAGCTGCTCCACATGATCAGACAATTGCTTTATCTCCATTGAGTGAAAAAAAAAATTCCCCCTACGGCCTCAGAGATATAGAGGAAAAAATATACACACTTTTTTTTTTTTTTTTACAATTCTTTCCTGCTATTGAGTACCCTAGGATCTGCGGTATGGCGGGTGATTCTGTTATGAATGAGTCACCGTAGGAGGCAAAAACAGAAATACAAGCTAAGTCCAGAAAACCAGAGAAGTTGGCAACTATCAGATTGCAGACCCCTGAACCTATCAACACAACTAGCAGTAGCCGTGGGGGGTTCCTACGATGCCCTAGACCCCTCGATCACAGCCGGAGAATTAAATAGGCCTAAAGAAAGAAAGGGGAAATCTAAACTGCCCCAGAGCAGACCCCAAAGCAATAGGCAGCCCCCAACATATAATGACGGTGAAGCAAGATGAAAACACTAACACAGACAGAAAGATAGACTGAGCAAAGCCGGGGCCCAAAACTACCTAGATAGGAAAGGACAGGAAGGCTGCTGTCTGTAATCTGCCAAAACCCTATCAAAGACATAAGCCAACAAGCTGATATGAAAAAGACCCTGAAGCAGCTAGGCTTCAAAAACTAAATCAGCACTCAGGTATTTTCAGAAGACAGAGCTAAAAGGAATTCAGCACACCCCAGCAGGGAATGGCAGAAATCCAGAAAAACAAAGCAAAACAAAGTCAAAGCACAAATGCAAAAAGCCGAGCAGCAAACTTAGCTTTAGAGGAGCAGGAATTCAGACTGGTCTACAAGGATCCCACAGAGAAATCACCCGCAGGGCAGAAGGGCGTCGGCAGCCTTATATCCAGTCAGTAACTCCACTCAGCCAGTCATCATCAGCCTCAGGTGTATGATTATCAGGCTCACTACCTTTCTTTACCAGAAGAGGGAGTTCCTCGGGCCTCAGTAGTGAAGGGGAAAATGAACTCACAACAGTCAAGCATGTGGACTTCAACATTTGAGTTGGTGCCAGACCTTACCAAGAGCTCTGTTTTAGGGATCTTAATGATTGGTCCTCCTGCAATCAAGCAATATGTCTCCTATCCTCAGGATAAGGGATAATTTTCACATTTGGGAATAACGCTTTAAGCCATTTAAATTACCAATAGCCCTTATGAGCCCTTCCATCAGACTATATTTTCATGGCAAAGAACAACTTTGCAACTCACCTGATGACTCTTCATAACAATCTACAAATTGACCCTTTAAATACTGAAACAGAAAACTTTGTTACAACAAAAAAAATTGTGTCAGCCTCAAAATGTTTGACCATGGCAGTCTTGAGGTTTACATGGGATAATTGTATGAAATGAAATGCATATAGTACATTATGTTAAAAGGGCAGATACATAGAACATAGTATTGCGAGTCTTCATCAAAACTGGCCTGACTAAGCACATCCTGAAACCTGTGACATCTAGATTGTTCTATGTGACTTGTGTGCAGGAGATCACCTTATTCACACAGGTAAAGTACTGTATCTATATACACGACAAGCAAACAATAAAATACAGAAATTATTACGCAACCAGCAGTAAAGTAAGTAACCAGATCCCCCAGATCAGTTTACACTGCAATCTAATTATTACACCTAATAATCATAAATAAGCATTAATCTTATCATCGCTGCACATTCCTGCACGCAAACCAACGACAAGGCCTAATAATGCACTGCTGTATATTGTGATGAATTGTGAGCGATCTACATTGTGTAGTTTTGCCTTGTATACACAAGGTGTGCAGAATTATTGGGCAAGTGAGTATTTTGACCATATCATCATTTTTATGCAGATTTTCTAACTCCAGGCTGTATAACATTGAATGCTTATTGGATTAAATAGATAAGGTGATGTGTATTTGTGTAATGAGGGAGGGTGAGCCCTAAAGGTACTGTCACACTTAGCGATGTACCAGCGATATGATGCGGTCAGGATAGCTGGTACATCGCTAAGTGGTCACTAGTGAGCTGCCACACGGGCAGATCTCACCAGCGACATCGCAGGGGTCGGGGGTCGCTACTTACCTGTCAGACGAGGTGATCCTGACGTCCTCCCGCCCGCGTCCACGCGTCGCTTGTCGTCACAGCAGGAAGCGCCGCAGGAAGCCGACGACGAGAAACGGTCCGGGACGTTCTCGCGCGATCAGCGATAACCAGCGGGGAGCGGTCGGAGGTAAGTATCACACATAGCGATAAAAAAAACTGTGACGTTATAGCGATACAATTCCCTTTATCAAGGTGTGCAGAATTATTAGGCAGATTGTTTTCCTCGGGCAAAATGGGACAAAATAAAGATTTAACGGACTCCGAAAAGTAAAAAAAAATTGTTACAAGTCGTACAGAGGGATGCAGCACTATTGAAATTTCTAAGATATTGGGACAATCACAGAACTCTCACAAGGTTTGTTGCAAATATTCAACACAGTCACAAAAACGTTTTGAGACAAAAAGATGCACATTAACTGCCAAAGATTTGAGAAGAATCAAAAGAAGATTTGTGACCAGGAAGCCATTATCCTCCAGTGCTGTCATATCCCAGAAATGTAACCAGGGAAGAGATCTGAAGAGACCTGAGTAGTCTTGAAAGCTTGAAATGTGTTACCATCTTTTCAGTTAGCCATTAAAAGGTATCAACCACTGAGGACTCTCAATTCTGAATATTTTTCTATCTACTGGCTAACACGGTGCATATACATCTTTCCTGTATAAAAATGTAGTGGTTTATTGGATTGTCCACCAAAAAGAATCATTACAGCAAATCATAAAATGGATGAAGTAGTTACAAAGAGAGTGTTCTTTTTGCCATAATTAGTTCATTAGATTAATTGAAGTCTGTTAGCCATCTTTCCTAGATTCTGAATGGAAAGTTGCATAGGTCCATGTCAATATAATAGGTAAAGATGTTATAGAAAATAGGTATTAGACCTACCGGTAATGATGTTTCCAGGAGTCCATCCTGACAGCACCATGGAGGACGTCCTCCTCCTCTTTACAGGGACAGGAAAAGCACACGAGAGGTTAAAAGGTCATGTCCCACCCCCTTTCCCTCAGTGATTTAACAAGTACCACAAGGTGGATGATGCTAGTAACAGTTTAATGAAACAATCATATTTACAGCATATGACATATCGTAATATAACATAGTATAACATAACAGGGAGGAAACTACCCGTGCTGTCAGGATGGACTCCTGGAAACATCATTACCGGTAGGTCTAATACCTATTTTCCAGGACGTCCACCTGACAGCACCATGGAGAGTACCAAAGCACCTCCTCAGGGTGGGATTACCGCCTGGAGAACTTTCCTCCCAAATGCGGTCTGTTGACCAGATAGCACATCAAGCTTGTAGTGCTTGCAGAATGTATTAAGGTTGGCCCAGGTTGCTGCTCTACAGATTTGATCAACCGAGGCCCCCGCCCGTTCCGCCCATGAGGCCGATACCGCCCTCATAGAGTGGGCCTTTATGGAATCTGGCGCCTTCGGCTTGGTAGGCGTCAGAGATTACTGAGGTAATCCAGGGTGCGATGGACGCCTTAGAGGCCCTTTTCCCTTTATTTTTACCCCAAAAAAGGATGAACAGGTTTGGGTCGATGCACCAGCTATTGGTGGCCTCTAGATAGTCTAGAACTGCACGCCTCACGTCCAGCGAGTGAAGACACTGTTCCTTTTTATTACGGGGATTGTCACAGAACGATGGTAACACTACCTCTTGGTTTAGATTCTTTGCGGAGGCTACCTTTGGGGTAAATGCTGGATCTAACCTTAGGATTATACGGTCATCTCTTATCTGAAGATATGGGTCCTTAGTGGACAGGGCCTGGATCTCCCCTATTCTTTTGGCCGTGGTAATGGCTACTAGGAAGGCCGTTTTACGAGTGAGAGCAGGGATGGTTATTTTCTCGCTGAGGGCGTAGGGTTCTGTACAGAGGAACCTGAGTACCAGGCCCAGGTCCCAAGGCGGGGTGAGCTGCCTAATCGTGGGGCGCAGGCGCTGCGTGGCTCTTATAAATCTGATTACCCAGGGATGTGAAGCTAGCTGGTAGTCGAAGAAGGTGCTCAAGGCTGAAATCTGGACTTTCAGAGTGCTGGGCTTAAGGCCTTTATTAAAACCTGCCTGCAGGAAATTTAGTATACTAGGGAGGTTGGGGGTGCCCGCCCCGAGATCGGACCTGCCACCTTCCAGACAGAATCTTTTCCATATCTTTTGGTAGATTGCGGATGTCACCGGCTTTCTACTGGCCTGTAGGGTGGATATGACCTGATCCGACAATCCCTTTGCCTTTAGGATGTCCCTCTCAGGATCCAGGCCAATAGGTGGAGTCTTGCTGGGTTTGGGTGGTAGATCGGGCCCTGGTGGATGATGTCCTTCCGCAGGGGTAGCTCGACTGGGTTTCCTACTGCCATGGCTCCTAGAAGGGGAAACCAGCTTCTCTTTGGCCAGTATGGAACGATCAGCATCACTCTGGCGTGGTCTTCGCGTATCTTCCTGAGCACTGCCGGTATGAGAGCTAGTGGTGGGAATGCATAAGCGAGGGATTCTCCCCAAGTCTGGCTCAGAGCATCTACGCCTTCCGGGTGGTCCGTCGGATTCAGGGAATAGAATCTGGGGACCTTCGAGTTTTTTCGGCTTGCGAAAAGATCTATACTGGGGGTCCCCCAACGCTGACAGAGATGGTCGAAGATCTCTTCGTTCAGTTCCAACTCTGTCGGGTGGATCCGTTGTCTGCTCAAGTAGTCTGCAACTTCGTTCTGAGAGCCTTCTAGGTGTACTGCGGTCACAGATCGGACTGATTGCTCCGCCCACGCGAATATCCTTCCTGCTAGGGCCTGTAGTGGTTGATGTCTGGGTCCTCCCTGGTGCTTCAGGAATGCCACTGTCGTCATATTGTCGGATAGTATGCGGACGTGACGATTCTTTAGTACCGACTGGTTTCTCCGCAACGCTTCCCAGACCGCGAAGAGCTCTCTGAAGTTGGAGGATCTGGACCTGATGTCTACTGGCCATCTCCCCTGGAAGATCTTCCCTTCTATGTGGGCTCCCCAGCCCCACGCGCTGGCGTCTGTGGTGACTACCACATATGGAGAGGTTGTCCAAAGTACGCCCATCTGAAGGTTTCTGGACTGTGTCCACCACCGAAGGGACTCCCTTACACGTTCTGGCAGCCTTAGGGGTCTGTCTAGCGATGCCTGACTTCTGTCCCACCTCGCGAGGATCTCCTTCTGTAATGCTCTCGAGTGGAATTGGACCCATCGGACACACTGAATGCAGGCCGTCATGAGGCCCAAGACCTCCATTGCCTCTCTTATGGAGCATTGACGTCTCAACAGGTCTCTGGTTCTGGCTTGAATGGTCCTCTGCTTCTGCTCGGGTAGCCAGGATATTCTGTCGGCTGAGTCTAGAAGGACTCCAAGAAATACTTTTCTGGTCTCTGGTCTGAGGTCCGACTTCTCCCAATTGATCACCCAGCCAAGGAACTCCATTACAGTAATTGCTCGGTTTGTGTCGCGAATGAGCTTTTCTTTGGATCTTGCCACCAGTAGGAAGTCGTCCAGATATGGGATGATCACGATACCCTGATCTCTCAGGTAGGCCACCACTTCTATCACCAGCTTTGTAAAGATTCTGGGAGCTGAGGCCAACCCAAATGGAAGACACTGGAACTGGAAGTGGCAGGTCCGGGCCGGTAAACTCACCGCGAACCTTAGTAACCTCTGGGATGAGGGATGGATAGGGACCTGGTAGTAAGCCTAGGTCTAGGGTACACATGACGGCGTCCCTGTCTATTAGGGGGATTGCGGATCGGATCGATTCCATCCGGAATCTTTTGTACCTGACCCAGGCATTTAGCGGTTTCAGGTTTATGATGGTACGAGCCTCGCCCGATGGCTTTGTGATTGAAAACAGGGAAGAGTAGTGCCCTCTTCCTCTTTCTGTGGGGGGAACTGGTACTATGACCTTTGAGTCTACCATGTCCTGTAGATCCGTCCACATTGCGGAGTCCTCCAGGACAACGGTGGGGGTAATATATCTCTCTGGGGGAGGAGAATAAAGTTCTATGCTGTAGCCTTCCGCGATGGTTCTGAGGACCCATTGATTGTGGGTGACTCGGGACCAGTTTGTTGCGAAGTGGCGAAAGTCTTCCCCCAATACCTATGGCGTCATTGCCTCCTCGATCTTGATGTTGACGTGAATGGGTGACTCTTGTTCCTCCCACCTTGGCTGAAGGAGCTCCTATAGGAGCTTCTATTGGACCTTGCCCGACCCCTGAATTCGGTCTGTCTCCTAGAAAAGGAGCCTCTCCGAAAGGGCTGGGGCCGCCTGGGTTTTTCCTCTGGGAAACCTTTATTTTTATCGGACACCAGCTCTAGAATGTTATCTAAGGCTGGCCCGAATACTCTCAGGCCCGAGAAAGGGATGGAGCATAGCTTAGTTTTAGAAGCATTGTCCCCCGACCAGGATTTTAGCCAGACTGCTCTTCGGGCCGCATTAGAGAGGGAGCTGTTTCTGGCTGCAAACCTTACTGATTCGGCCGACGTATCCGATAGGAACGCCGTGGCCGATTTCATGAGAGGAAGAGAAGCTAGGATCTCTGATCTAGGGGTCCTGTTGGTTAGGCCTTCCTCCAACTGTCCCATCCACAAAAACATAGACCTGGCCACCGAGTTGGCTGCTATGTTGGCTCTAATAAGAGCCGCTGACGTCTCCCATGCTCTCTTTAACAAGACGTCCGCTTTCCTATCCATCGGGTCTCGGAGACCTGATGAGTCTTCAAATGGGATGGCCGTTTTTTTGGTAACCTTAGCGACCGGGACATCTATTTTAGGGACTTCTTCCCATGCCCGGGTTTCCTCGGGATCAAAAGGCAGTCTATTTTTAAAGTCTCGGGAGAGTATCAACCGACGCTCTGCCTCCTTCCACTCCTCCTGGACCATCGTTTTGATGTGTTCACTTACGGGGAACACTACCTGTTTCCTGGCCACTAGTCCTCCAAACATTATGTCCTGTCTGGACTGCGGTTTAGGGACTTCTTCTATTTGCATAGTGTTCCTGACTGCCTGGACCAACTCGTCCGTGTCCTCCAGTCTGAACAGGTACTTTCTGCTCTGATCCTGTCTATCCCCCAGGATCTCGCCTTCTTCCTCCTGATCTGAGTCCCGGAAGTCAGACTCCTCACTAGGGCTTGCTTCCGACTCTGGGTCTGCCTCCACCTTGGACGTTTGTGACTCGGCCCTGGGCTGGGGGTCTGACGACGAGCGCAGCTGGCTGTAGAGGCCCGGACTTCCTCCCTTATCAGCAATCTCATTTCGGCAAGGAGGGATGGCTGTTCCTCGCCCATGACCCTTGAGGTACAGGGTCCGCACAGGGTCTTGTTATAGGTGTCTGGCAGCTTTACCCTGCATACGGGGCATCGGACTGATTTGGAGGTGGCTTTGGCCAGTTCCTTCACCCCCGAGGGGGATTCTGCCGGGGTTCCCTTCTCCTAATAATACAGAAGGGGCTCTACTTAGATCTGGGTTGTGGGGATGGATGGGGGAGGGTGGTCTGCGCTATGCGCACTTACCCCTCCACCTGCTGGAGCATTTCCTTCCATCCTGGCGCGGTTCTATAGAGCGCTGTGGGCCTGCGAAGCGTGCACTGTGGGCCTCTGAAGCGTGCGCTGTGCTGTAGCGCGCTCTGTGGACCTCCGTAGCATGCTCTGTGGACTTCGGCGGCGCACGCTGAGATTCAAGGCCGGCTTGTGACGTCACCGGATGTGACGCGCGACCTCTCGCGATAGGCCGCCTTCCCACTTCCTGTCGGTGCCCCCCCGGCCTGTCGCTGCGGGGAGCCGACCTCCGCCTGCTGTGGCGGTCTGCTGCTCCTGCCACGGGGCCCCGCCGTCGCTCGATATGGCGGCCTGCTGGAGGCCTCTCTCCTGCCTCCCGGCCTCCATTCTTTCGTCGGTGTCCGTTCGGCCAGCCGCCTACGGGGAACCGACCATCGCCTGTATGACGGTCCGTGCTGGAGCCGAGAGCCTCCCCTAGGGAGGAACAGCTCCCTCCAGGAGCGTCGTCCTGCTCCTGGCCTTTGGGGCAGAGGGACTCCCCTCGGAGAGTTTCGGCCCCGGGACCTCTTGACAGGGGAAGGCTTGGACTGGCCGCACGATCCCCTGAGCCCCTCCGGTAAGTCTCTCGTGTGTCCCTCCATGCAGGGACAGGAAAAACACTGAGGGAAAGGGGGTGGGACATGACCTTTTAACCTCTCGTGTGCTTTTCCTGTCCCTGTAAGGAGGAGGAGGACGTCCTCCATGGTGCTGTCAGGTGGACGTCCTGGAAATAAAGAAAAAAAAATATATAGTCAGCTCACTACTGTGATGACTCCTCACCGCCAGCTAACGCCCAGCACGATTTCAATTGAGCAAACATAAGAAAAAAAAAGCAGGAGGGAAGGATCCAGCGGAGTAAGTGGCAGTTAAAAATTAACTTTTATTCCATTTAGATAAAACCTGGAAAGGACCACATCAGATCGGGAGTATAACACATAGGTTAGATCAACGCGTTTTGACTGAAAGTCTTTGGCAAGATCTAATCTCACACCATAGTGGTCACGATTATACAATATCTACAAGAAGATCATTGGATAGACAGTTAATAGATCTTCCTTTTGGAAGTGCATTGAGCAGCAAGGTGGTGTACTGGTAAAAGGGAAAAAAAAAAAATCTTTTAAATCTTTTGCCTGAGCGAGTGTGAACGAGCTGAGTGTGAGCTGAGTGTAAGTGCGAACTGTGGTAAGTGTGTGACTTGAGATTCAGTGACTTTGGATTCAGGGAGTTTCCAAGGGAGGTATTACTGAATTGCTGTTATATTTTATTAATACTCTTTATTTATTTTGCTTATCTTATTGTCTGGTGCAATCCCCATTAGGATGTGCTCCACTATTGCCAATGCCATCCAGTGCACGTCTTGCCGCATGTATGAAATCCTTGAACAGCCGGTTGAGGGTGCATAATGCTGTGCGAGATGTGAGCACGTTGTGCATTTGGAATCCCAGATACTGGACCTAAATATGCAGCTGGCAACACTGAGATCCATAGACAATATGGAAAGGAGTCTTCCAGACGCTCAATGGGATAGATGAGGGGGGATGCTTGGTTGGAGCTGCAGGACTATGAAGCAGCTAGCTGGGTGACAGTTAGAAGGCGGGGTAGAGGGAAGAGCTCCAGGGAGGCTAGTCCTAATCTAGCAGACCCCAATAAGTTTGCTAAGTTGGCAGATGAGGGGAGTGTTAGTGCAGGAGTATCACTGCTGCAGCAAGGCATGTCCTCTGAAAGCCGGAGGAGTGTCTGCTCCAGTAAGAGGGGAAATAGGAGAGCAGGGCAGGCCAGACAGGTTCTGGTAGTAGGGGACTCAATTATTAGGGGAACAGATAGGGCAATCTGTCACAAAGACAGGGATCATCGAACGGTGTGCTGCCTACCTGGCGCTCGAGTCCGACACATCGCTGATCGGGTTGACAGATTACTGGGAGGGGCTGGTGAGAATCCAGCAGTCATGGTGCACAATGGCACAAATGACAAAGTTAGAGGTAGGTGGAAGGTCCTTAAAGATGATTTCAGGGAATTAGGCTGTAAGCTTAAAGCAAGGACCTCCAAGGTGGTATTTTCGGAAATACTTCCCGTGCCACGCCAGAGAGGCAACGGGAGATTAGGGAGGTTAATAAGTGGCTCAGGATTTGGTGTAGGAAAGAGGGGTTTGGGTTCCTGCAGAACTGGGCCGACTTCTCAGTTGGCTACAGGTTCTACGCTAGGGATGGGCTGCACCTCAATGGGGAGGGTGCAGCTGTGCTGGGGGAGAAAATGGCTAGAAGGTTGGAGGAGTGTTTAAACTAGGGACGGGGGGAGGGTATTCCTTTTATAGGAGGGGAAGACAGTGCAGATAGAGACCTGGGCGAAAATAATGAAATTGGGGGTGGGGGTGGCATGGGGGGTGGGGTTAGAACAGTTAATAATTTAAGAAAGAATAGAGGTACAGAGAGATACATAAAGTGCATGTATACTAATGCCAGAAGCGTCGCCAACAAAATGGAAGAATTGGAGTTAATGTTGTTGGAGCATAATTATGACATGGTGGGGATATCTGAGACATGGCTGGACGAGAGCCATGACTGGGCGGTTAATTTACAGGGCTATAGTCTGTTCAGAAATGACCGTACAAATAAGCGAGGGGGAGGCGTGTGTTTATATGTAAAATCATCCTTAAAACCCATCCTTCGTGATAATATATATGAATCTAATAAAAATGTAGAGTCCCTGTGGGTAGAGATAAGGGGAGGGGGGAAAAATAATAAATTACTGATAGGGATTTGTTATAAGTCTCCAAAAATAATGGAAGCAACAGAGAATATCCTCATAAAGCAAATAGATGAAGCAGCGACTCAAGGAGAAGTCATTATTATGGGGGACTTCAACTACCCTGAAATACATTGGGGAACCGAAACCTGCAGTTCCAGCAAAAGTAATAGGTTTCTGACAACTATGAGAGATAATTACCTTTCACAACTGGTTCAGGACCCAACAAGAGGGGGGCACTGCTAGACCTAATATTAACCAACAGGCCAGACCGCATATCAAATGTAAGGGTTGGGGGTCACTTGGGTAATAGTGATCACAAATTAATAAGTTTTCATGTATCCTTTAAAAAGATGTGTAGTAGAGGGGTTACAAGGACACTAAACTTCAGGATAGCAAATTTCCAACGGATGATAGATGATCTTGGTGCAATTAACTGGGACGATATCCTGAGACATAAAAATACACAAAGAAAATGGGAGACGTTTATTAGTATCCTGAATAGGACCTGTGCACAATATATACCGTATGGGAATAAACATGCGAGAAATAGGAAGAAACCACTGTGGCTAAATAGAGCTGTAAGGAGTGCAATAAGAGATAAAAATAAAGCATTTAGAGAATTAAAGCAAGTAGGTAGTGATGAGGCATTAATAAATACAGAAGATTAAATAAATTCTGTAAAAAGCAAATCAAGACAGCAAAGATTGAGACAGAGAGACTCCTTGCCAGATAAAGTAAAAATAGTCCCAAAATGTTCTTTAACTACATAAATAGTAAGAAACTAAAAAATGATAGTGTTGGTACCCTTAAAAATAGTCTGGGTGAAATGGTGGATGAGGATGAGGAAAAAGCCAATATACTAAATGACTTTTTTTCAACAGTATTTACACAAGAAAATCCCATGACGGATAACATGATTAGGGATAAAAATTCTCCATTAAATGTCACCTGCTTAACCCAGCAGGAAGTACGGCGGCGTCTAAAAATCACTAAAATTTACAAATCCCTGGGCCCGAATGGGATACCCCCCGAGTACTGCAGGAATTAAGCACAGTCATAGATAGACCATTATTTTTAATCTTTAAAGATTCCATAATAACAGGGTCTGTACCACAGGACTGGCGTATAGCAAATGTGGTGCCAATATTCAAAAAGGGGACAAAAACTGAACTCGGAAATTATAGGCCAGTAAGTTTAACTTCAACAGTGGGTAAAATCCTGGAAGGTTTTCTAAGAGATACTATACTGGAGTATCTGAAGAAGAATAACCTCATGACCCAATATCAACATGGGTTTACAAGGGACCGTTCCTGTCAGACTAAACTGATAAGCTTTTATGAAGAGGTAAGGTCCGGACTGGACCAAGGGAATGCAGTGGATGTGGTGTACATGGACTTTTCAAAAGCTTTTGACACAGTGCCACACAAAAGGTTGATACATAAAATGAGAACAATGGGGATAGGGGAAAATATGTGTAGGTGGGTTAAGAGCTGGGATAGGAAACAAAGGATGGTTATTAATGGAGCACACTTGGACTGGATCACGGTTAGCAGTGGGGTACCACAGGGGTCAGTTTTGGGCCCGCTTCTTTTTAACATATTATTGACCTTGTAGGGGGCATAGAGAGTAGAATTTCAATATTTGCAGATGACACTAAACTCTGCAGGGTAATCAATACAGAGGAGGACAATTTTATATTACAGGAGGATTTATGTAAGCTAGAAGCTTGGGCTGATAAATGGCAAATGAGCTTTAATGGGGATAAATGTAAGGTCATGCACTTGGGTAAAACAAATAAGATGCATAATTATGTGCTTAATTGTAAAACACTGGGCAAAACTGTCACTGAAAAAGACCTGGGTGTATGGGTGGACGACGAACTCACATTTAGTGGCCAGTGTCAGACAGCTGCTGCAAAGGCAAATAAAATAATGGGATGCATTAAAAGAGGCATAGATGCTCATGAGGAGAACATAATTTTACCTCTATATAAGTCATTAGTGTGACCACACTTCGAATTACTGTGTACAGTTCTGGTCTCCGGTGTATAAGACATAGCTGAACTGGAGCGGGAGCAGAGAAGAGCGACCAAGGTTATTAGGGAACTAGGGGGTCTGCAATACCAAGACAGGTTATTACACTTGGGGTTATTTAGTTTGGAGAATCGAAGGCTTAGGGGTGATCTTATTACAATGTATAAATATATGCGGGGACAGTAGAAAGACCTTTCTAATGATCTTTTTACTCTTAGACCTGTGACGGGCATCCTCTACGTCTGGAGGAAAGAAGGCTTAAGCATACTCATAGACGCGGATTCTTTACTGTAAGAGCAGTGAGACTATGGAACTCTCTGCCATATGATGTTGTAATGAGTGATTCCCTACTAAAATTTAAGAAGGGACTGGATGCCTTTCTTGAAAAGTATAATATTACAGTGTATATACACTAGTCTCCTTAATATTGCGTTGATCCAGGGAGCTAGTCTGATTGCCGTATGTGGAGTCGGGAAGGAATTTTTTTCCCCAATGTGAAGCTTACTGTTTGCCACATGGGTTTTTTTTGCCTTCCTCTGGATCAACATGTTAGGGCAAGTTAGGATAGGATATGGGTTGAACTAGATGGACGTAAAGTCTCCCTTCAACCTTAATAACTATGTTACTATGTAAATATGCTAATGTGAAGGTAGAAACAGTTAAAAAAAAACAAATAAAGGAAAAGATGAAAAAAATATATACACAGAATTTAGTATTATGACTTGATTTAAACTAATGTTAGTATTTAACAAGTCTCATGTATTAATGATAATAATTAATAAGATCCTGTCTGGCATTTAAACCCAAAGGTATTCTCGTATTCAATGTGAAAATCCAGTATGATTCTCTGCTGAGTAATTTGCGCTTGTGATCCCCACCTCGATAGGTTTTATACACCTTCTCTATAGCATTAAATTTGAAAGAATTAACACTACCATTGCAGAGGGAGAGAGCACATTTGGATTTGCCACGTCCGTCAAATGTCTTCTGATGCCAACTTTAAGAGGACATGTCGTGCATCCAATGTACTGTAGTTTACAAGTGGTGCATTCAATCTGATAGATTGCATATGATGTATTACAATTGATGTAATCTTTAATGTGAAAAACAGTGGAACCCTGCATAGAGTAAAATGTATCTGTTTTGCGTGCATAATTGCATGCTTTGCATTTTTTAGCTCCACACTTGAAAAAGCCTTTTAAATTGAGCCAATTCTTTTGAGATGGGCTAGGGTTACTCCTAAAGAGACTGGGAGACAACATGGAGCCTAAGGTCGATGCTCGCATTGCCACAAAACGCACCAAGTTTTTCAGAATCTCTTTAAGTTTCCTGTCCTGATCCAGCATCGGTAAATACTTCTTAGGCTGGTTTCACATTTGCGTCAGTGCGCGCAGCGTTTGATCCGCATAGATCCGCATGCGTCAAGTGTACATACAGGGGTTGGGCAAAATAATGGAAACACCAGGAAACATCAACAAAAGTTAGTTTAATATGGTGTAGGTCCACCTTTTGCGGCGATTACAGCCTCAGTTCTCCGAGGTATGGATTCATACAAGGTGTGAATTGTTTCCAAAGGAATTTTAGCCCATTCTTATGTTAAAACACACTCCAGTTCTCTGAGCGACGATGGCGGCGGAAAACTACGTCTAACTTGAATCTCTAAAATCGGCCATAAATGCTCAATAATGTTGAGGTCTGGGGATTGTGGGGGCCAGATGAGATGCTCAACTTCATTAGAATGTTCTTCGTGCCATGCTTTAAGGATTCTAGCTGTATGAAATGGTGCATTATCATCCTGAAAGATGGCGTTCCCCTCCGGGAACAGTGCTTGAACCATAGGATGCACTTGGTCGCCCAAAATGCCTAAATAATCTCAGCTGTTAATTCTTCCATGAAGGGATATCATTGGCCCGGTGGATCTCCACGAAATAGCACCCCAGATCATCACAGAACCTCCGCCATGTTTTACGGTTGGGAGAAGGCAGTCTGGATGGAATGCTTCTTTCGGCTGTCTCCAAACGTACACTTGGCCAGAAGTCGGAAATAGGGTAAACGATGATTCGTCTGAGAATATCACATGTTTCCACAGCTCGAGGGACCAATTCTGGAGGTTTCGACATCACTCTAAACGCTTGGAAACATTTGTCATTAAGAGCAGCGGTTTTCGAATTGCAGCTCTTCCATGGAATCCAGATTTGTGCAGCTCCCGACGAACAGTTTTCGTGGAAACTGGGTTCTGTAGGTATTCATTGAGCTCAGCAGTGATTTTCGGAGCCGTGATCTTGCGATCCTCTCTCACAATTTGCTTTAGAGTCCGACGGTCTCTCTCAGTCAACTTCGACTTTCGGCCGGACCTGTGCTTTGCTGCGGACGTTTTTCCTTCTCTTTCAAACGCAGTCATTACTTTGGAGACAGTACCTCTTGACACGCCAAGCATTCGGGCACTTTCTGTAAAACTAGCGCCTGCCATACGACCACCAACAATTTGGCCTCTTTGAAAATCCAAGAGGTCTGCCATTGGTATCAGGTTCTCATTAATGTTCTTACAATTCTGCACAACAAACAGTTAATTTACATACACATATCACATAACACAAATAATAAACTACAAAAAATTACCAAATGTCACGGTTTGCATGTTTATAACATGTTCGAAGATTATGATGCCAAAACGTTAGGTGTTTCCATTATTTTGTCCAACCCCTGTATATTTAACATGGTGTACGTAGGGGCATGCGTTTGCATGTGTTCTCTTGCGGATGCGTAGGCATGCGCCGTTTCGCGGTTTGCGGCGGTGTCCAGCAAATGCAACATGTTGCATTTTTTGAGGCATTAAAAATCCGTCAAATATGCACAGGCATGCACATGTGGATGATTGCATAAAAAAAAACGCATTACTGTCTATGAGAAGGCATGTGAACACAAGGACATGCGTTCTTCAATAGAAATCCCATGAGACACACCCATTTTTGTCTGATGTCATATCGAACGAAACGCATGCAAAAACGCATACAAACGTAGCATTTTTTTCCGTCATGCGTAAGATGATGCGCATAAAATCCACTGCGTAAACATGCGGATGATACGCTAATGTGAACCTAGCCTTAATGATGGAAACTATTTGATTATAGTGTAGACTGTAATTTGTGGTAAAAGTGACTCCAGGATTAAACTGATTTTTATGTGAACATAAATTGTGTTTGTTAATAAATCATTACATTTTACTTTGGAGATTGTTTTTACCGCTCTATCCAAATTTTCTCTAGAGTAACCCCGTTGTACTAGACTAGAACAAGTTTTATTGCATTCCTCTGTGAATTTCTTTGGATTATTGCAGTTACGTTTTAATCTAGTTAATTCTCCATATGGGATGTTTTTTAATACATGTGTGAGGTGACAAGAACTTTCCATCAATATAGAGTTGCTCGCAGTTGGTTTTTTATAAGGCGAAATCTCTACTAGATGGTTAGAGTGATCACCAGAAAGAGTTAAGTCCAAAATATTAATTGATGATTTGTTATAGCAATACATGAATTTTAAATTGTACTGATTATGATTAATCTAATATATAAAGCTCAATGTGGGTGTGTGTGTAATGTATGTATGCATGTATGTCCGGGATTGGCATCCGCACCGTCGCAGCTACAGCCACAAAATTTTGCAGTCACGCGTCTGGACCCCGAGAGCGTCCTAGGCTATGTTGTGAGGTGAAATTTTAACCCCGCGCGTTCCAATTCACCAAACAATTTTGCACCTATCTACATAATGGGGAAAAAGTGAAAGGAAAAGTGTTGGAGGTAAATTGACAGCTGCCAGATGTGAACAAGGGGGACTTAAAGAATGAGAGCGATGGCGCCAAAGAGTATATACTGTACAGTTGCTAAGGTGGGGCCCTGACATGGGATACTCACCACACACGGGGATATGAACACACACACAAAATGCGCCACACACTACCACGTGCTTCAACACATATACCACCCTCAGCACACATTTCACCACACATACACCAACCTCGCCACATAAAAGTCCAAACACAAAAGTCGCCACTCAAAACTCGCCACGCTGTCCCAGAGCTGTTTATAAGGTGAAAAATGAGCTGTGATTGGTTGCTATCAGCAACAGTTTTCTTTGTAGACAGTTGTGGTAACTGAGGCCTATTATTCTTATCATTTCTATGGTGTTATCGCCCTTCTGTAAAGCTGGAAATAACACAATTTATTACCGTGACAACACAGACCACCCTCTGACACAGACTGCAGGGGGAGCCCAGTATCACACAGGATAGGATTAGATACACGGCTCAGCAGTCAGTATCACACAGGATAGGATTAGATACACGGCTCAGCAGTCAGTATCACACAGGAGAGGATTAGATACACAGCTCAGCACAGTATCACACAGGATAGGATTAGATACACAGCTCAGCACACAGTATCACACAGGATAGGATTAGATACACAGCTCAGCAGGCAGTATCACACAGGATAGGATTAGATACACGGCTGAGTAGTCAGTAACATACATGATAGGATTAGGTACACAGCTCAGCAGTCAGTATCACACAGATTAGGATTAGATACATGGCTCTGCAGTCAGTATCACACAGGATAGGATTAGATACACGGCTGAGCAGTCAGTATCACACAGGATAGGGTTAGATACACAGATACACATGTTGTTTATCAAAACAGTTGGTTACTATGCCCAGGCAACGCCAGGCTCTTCAGCTAGTATTATCTATAAATCTCATGGCCTCCTCCCGGGTACCCCCCACACCAGGAGGAGATCATCAATATAACGACAATACCAAATAATGTCTTTACTGAATTCATTGTCCTCATTGAACAAAAAAAGTTCCTCCCACCGCAACATGACTATGTTAGCCAACGATGGGGAGAATTTGGCCCCCATACTCACGCCACTTTTTTGTAAAAAGAACCTATCACCAAAGCAGAAATAATTATGTTTTAATAGAAAATCCACAGCTGACAAAAGAAAATCCTTGGTCTCTCTAATGTATAAACTATATGTGTCTAGATTGTATGAAAGACTATCAATAGCCACATTATGAGGAATAGAAGGGTATAACCTTATGATGTTACAAGAAAGCCATTTATAATTTGTTTGACATTCAAATTCATAGATTTATCTAGCAGAGCTGTGGAGTTGGAGTTGGAGTCGGTGTCATGGAAATTGAGGAGTCGGAGTTGGAGTCGGAGGTTTGCTTACCAACTCCACAGCCCTGATATGATGGAGTCGGAGTCGTGGAGTCGGTGTCATGGAAATTAAGGAGTCAGAGTTGGAGTCGGTGGTTTGCTTACCGACTCCACAGCCCTAGTATGAGGGAGTCAGAGTCGGTGTCATGGAAATTGAGGAGTCGGAGGTTTGGCTTACTGACTACACAGCCCTGTTATCTATACACAGATAGATAAATCTATAGATGGATAGATATGGGATAGATACACTAGGTCTACAGAGAGATAGATCTATAGATAGATGGATAGATATATTCATAGATATATCTATCCATCTATCTATCTTTAGATAGATATATCTATAGATAGATGGATAGATAGATGTATAGATGGATAGATAGATCTATAGATAAATGGATATATAGATCTATAAATAGATAAATGGATAGATGTATCTATAGATACATGGAGAGATATATCTATATATAGATCTATCTATCCCATATCTATCTATTTATCTATCTATCCCATATCTATCTATTTATCTATCTATAAATCTATCCTATATCTATGTATCTATCTATTCACTAAGGGTTCAACTTTTCAACATCATGAAACCTCTAAAATCTATAAAATAAATCAATTTCTAACATGTAACTCTGATCATGTAATTTACCTCTTGGAATGCCCCTGTAAACTGTGGTATGTTGGGGAAACCACATGGGATTTTAAGACCAGAATAAACCAACATCGGTATACTATTAGAAAGAAAAAACTTGATTTGCCGGTCCCGAAACAGTTTGCTGAGTGTAACCATACTGAGAGGGACTTGAGATTTAGAATAATTGATGTGGTCCCTATGCAGAGAAGAGGTGGGGATAGAGAACTCATAGTTAAGAAAAAGGAACTGAAGTGGATCTATGAGCTGAATACATTAAAACCAAAATGGTTAAATGCTGAATTTAAAATACATACTGTTATGTGAAATAGTTCCTCTGTATGTGCTGTATTGAAGGCCTGTGGATATTTAGAAAAATATTCAGGATTGAGAGTCCTCAGTAGTTGATACCTTTTAATGGCTAACTGAAAAGATGGTAACACATTGCAAGCTTTCGAGACTACTCAGGTCTCTTCATCAGGCTAGACTAATACAAAATCTGAAGTCACATATTTATGCACAATACAGCCTAGAAAAAATGCAATAGATAAGACAAGTGACGTGAAGCAGAACTATCAATAAGGGAGAGGGAGAAACATAAATATAAACATTGGACCAGTAAATAGATAAGGAGTCCGGATGTTTTATGGTCCTCTGATTGGGGTCTAGTTCTGTGTTGTGATGCCCCCACAAGGGTTTAAAAGGAAATTCCTTAATTGATGTAAAAAGACATAAATCCTTGAGACACATTCATTCCAGCACTGAGAGTGTCAAAGGTCGTCATAAATTTGTACTCCCAAACTCGTCTCTCTCTCTGAGAATTGAAGTTACCTTTCAATACCAGTAATTTCATATCCACGTTGCTGTGATCAGGGATACAGAAATGTTTTGCCACAGGTAGATCCATTCTTTTTTCTCTTATTGTGTGACGATGAGCATTCATCCTTGTTCTAAGCTTTTGCCCTGTCTCCCCCACATACAGACCCCAAATTTAAGAAGCATCATTGTCCTCTCCAACAGTTGCAGGAACCTTTCCTTGCAACCAGAAAAAATGTAAAACCTGTCCATTTATAATGACCACGGACAAGATAAAGATCCCCAACTCACATCAGGACTACAAGATCCCAGGTACTTTCACCTGCATTACATCTAATGTGGTGTACTTAATCATTTGTACTAAATGTCCAACTGGGGGTCTGTATGTGGAGGAGACAGGGCAAAAGCTTAGAACAAGGATGAATGCTCATCGTCACACAATAAGAGAAAAAAGAATGGATCTACCTGTGGCAAAACATTTATGTATCCCTGATCACAGCAGCGTGGATATGAAATTACTGGTATTGAAAGGCAACTTCAATTCTCAGAGAGAGAGACGAGTTTGGGAGTACAAATTTACTCCCAAAATGGGTGAACACAGAACTTAAGCACATGCTAAAAAGGAAGAAAAAAATGTTTATAAAATGGAAAGAGGGAGGCATATCTAAAGAAGAATATAATGCTGTCTGCAGAACCTGCAGGGCACAAATCAGATTATCTAAAGCTGACAATGAATTGAGGCTTGCAAGAGATGTCAAAAGCAATAATAAAGGATTTTGGGGATATGTCAAAAGTAAAAGAAAAGTCAAAGATGCTATAGGATTTTTACAGGATGAAAATGATGAAATGGTAAGACAGGATGTTGAGAAGGCTGAACTTTTAAATTCCTATTTTGCATCTGTTTTCTCTCAGAAAGGAAATGTAACACCAACTGTTATTCACTGTCCTATTAACGGAATAGAAGAATCCAGGATATCTATAAACAGAAAGATAGTGAGGAAACACTTAGCTAACCTAAATGAATTCAAGTCTCCAGGTCCAGATGAATTACACCCCAGAGTACTGAAGGAGATAGCAGAAGAAATTTTTGAACCCCTCTCCATAATCTTTGAAAATTCTTGGAGAACAGGAGAAGTGCCAGAAGACTGGAGAAGAGCAAATGTTGTTCCTATCTTCAAAAAGGGGAAGAAGGTGGACCCAGGCAACTATAGGCCGGTGAGTCTGACTTCTATACCAGGAAAGATCTTTGAACAAATTATTAAACAACATGTATGTCAATACCTGGATAAGAATGAAGTGATTAAACAGAGTCAGCATGGGTTTGTAACTAATAAGTCATGTCAGACTAACTTAATTTCCTTCTATGACGGTATCACTGATTGGGTGGATCAAGGAAATGCTGTAGATATAGTATATCTTGACTTCAGCAAAGCATTTGACAAAGTCTCTCATACAATCCTTATTGAAAAAATGACTAAGTATGGAATGGACAAGGCAACTGTTAGGTGGATTCATAACTGGCTTAGTGATCGGACCCAAAGAGTGGTCGTAAATGGCTGCACATCCAGTTGGAAGAATGTCTCAAGTGGGGTACCACAGGGCTCTGTCCTGGGCCCTGTATTGTTCAACATCTTTATCAACGATTTAGATGAAGGAATTGAGGGTAAACTGATTAAATTTGCTGATGACACAAAGCTAGGAGGGATAGCTAATACTAGAGAAGAGAGAGAGAGGATTCAAAAAGATTTAAATAAACTGGAGAAGTGGGCAGCAACTAACAGAATGGTTTTTAACAGGGAGAAATGCAAAGTACTACATCTGGGCAATAAAAATGAAAAAAGCATATATAGAATGGGAGGAATAGGGCTAAGTGACAGCACATGTGAAAAAGACTTGGGTATACTAATAGATCACAGACTGAATATGAGTCAACAGTGTGATGCAGCAGCAAAAAAGGCAAATGCAATTCTAGGATGTATTAACAGAAGCATACAGTCTAGATCACGTGAAGTCATTATTTCCCTCTACTCCTCTTTGGTCAGACCTCATCTGGAATATTGTGTCCAGTTTTGGGCACCACATTTTAAAAAAGACATCAACAAACTGGAGCAAGTTCAGAAAAGAGCGACCAGAATGGTGACCGGTCTGCAAACCCTGTCTTATGAGGAAAGGTTGCAGGATTTGGGAATGTTTAGTTTGCAAAAGAGAAGACTGAGAGGAGACTTAATAGCTGTCTACAAATATCTAAAGGGCTGTCACATTGTAGAAGGATCAACTTTATTCTCATTTGCACAAGGAAAGACTAGAAGCAATGGGATGAAACTGAATGGGAGGAGACACAGATTAGATATTAGAAAAAACTTTTTGACAGTTAGAGTGATCAATGAGTGGAACAGGCTGCCACGAGAAGTTGTGAGTTCTCCTTCAATGGAAGTCTTCAAACAGAGGCTGGACAGACATCTGACTGGGATGATTTAGCGAATCCTGCTTTGAGCAGGGGGTTGGACCAGATGGCCCAGGAGGTCCCTTCCAACTCTACGATTCTATGATTCTATGATGACCTTTGACACTCTCAGTGCTGGAATGAATGTGTTGCATGGATTTATGTCTTTTTACATCAATTAAGGAATTTCCTTTTAAAACCTTGTGGGGGCATCACAACACAGAACTAGACCCCAATCAGAGGACCATAAAACATCCGGACTCCTTATCTATGAACTGGTCCAATGTTTATATTTATGTTTCTCCCTCTCCCATATTGATAGTTCTGCTTCACGTCACTTGTCTTATCTATTGCATTTTTTCTAGGCTGTATTGTGCATAAATATGTGACTTCAGATTTTGTATTAGTCTAGCCTGATGAAGAGACCGGAGTAGTCTCGAAAGCTTGCAATGTGTTACCATCTTTTCAGTTAGCTATTAAAAGGTATCAACTACTGAGGACTCTCAATCCTGAATATTTTTCTATCTACTGGCTAACACGGTACAAAGATATATACATCTTTCCTGTATGAATATTTAGGGAATAATATTGTTTGTAATTATTCCTGGTTTTAATTCTCCTTTTTTTATTCCTTTTTTAGTTTTATCACTATTTGTAACAGTGTTTTAAATTACCCTGGTGAATATTAAGAGCATTGAGGACGAATAATTTTTTGTATAGAAAATAATTTCTGTGAAGTGACTTTTTTTACTAAAAGGTTTTCTATGCATAGTTTTTTATAAGGGTTCTGTCATGTGGCCAATCAATACTATGCCAATTTGATGAGTGGATTTCAATGGCTGCAGGGATAACTGATAGGGTTGCCCTTTAGATACTGGGCTGGATCAGGTGGCCTGATGAAGGTCATGTGGTGCACGTGAGTGGCTATCTGGATAAACTGGAGGCAACCTGATGAGGGTGTTGTCCGGGGCTCCAGGGCAATTAATAATATAATTTAAATCCCTGTATATCAAGTAAAGGATATTAGCAGCTGTATAGATTTCCTTACATACATCATACATATAAAAAAATCTTTGGGAAATAACAGCTTTTTTTGTAGCGATACAGATGGTGACATAAGATTAATATAAGAATAGTTCTACATGATTTAAATAAAAACGCTGGATTTAAAATATAAAATTGATGTGGATGATAGCTTAGTAAAGTTATTTGACCTTCTGCCACACACAATATGGCATCTATGAGGTGATGAATACACCCAGGCGCCTGTGCAGAGATAGAAAATGCCACACACGCTCTTCTATTGGCTGGCTGAACATGACAGAGCTGATGACTCGTAGCACATGTGCAGTAGAGCTACAGGAACGCCAGATACAGCGCTTTCAGCGTTCATGGCGTCCTCCATGTGGTGGTATGTAAACCAAAGGGACTATGAGACACTGTAGTACTGTATGACTAATGTGCAATCACAAGAACACTATTAAGATGAAGTCTACTATAAAGCTTAAGAATTGTAATAAGCACAAAGCACCTTTTGCACTATTTTGCACATATGGAGTCTATTGACTATAATGAAAGAAACTGTAGGCACTTAAATGTATTTTTGTAATGTAAAATGATTGACAATTGAGAGATTGTTATATGGTCTATAAAAAGACACTTTTTGTACCACCCACTGCTTGAGAAAGGCTCAGTTGAGCCGAAACGTTGCCTTGATCTGTGTGCTGAATAAAACTCACTACCACTTGAAAACAATTACCATGGAGTGCTGCCTTTATTTGGAATGAATATTGAAATTGTGGCTGAAACCGGGACTTCCTGCCAGGGGCCAGGCACCTGAAGTTAAGTGCTGTGCTGTTTCCTTTTTTTCCATATATCTATCTATGTGTAATTATTCTTCAATGGAGTATGTAAGAGATTGGACAAGGAAATGACATCACAATCCTTTTTTGTTGTTGTTAATAATAGTTCTTTATTTAGCTTAAAAAAATGCATACAAATCCGCATGACCAACCCCTATACAGGGATCGTTAGAGAGCAAGCTCAGAGGCCTCTAGTCCCACGGATGCCAGGGCCACGGGTCAGCTCTCGGGTAGCGTACTAACACAGACAGGACTGGGAAGCAGGAAGAGGGAAAGAGTGGTGCAGGAAGGAAGCAGGAAATACACAGAGGGAGGTAACCCACAAGATGAAGAGGGTACAGGGAAGAGGGAAGCCTAGGTAGAGACTAAATGAAGGCTTGAGCAAAGACAGGAAAGGAAATGTAGCAGGCACCAGGAGGACGCAGGACAGAGTGGACTCTGAAAGAGAAGGGAGACAAGGAGAAATTATGTCAGCGATGCAGGGCACAGCAAAAAGACGGCCTGGATGGAGGAGATTAAATCAGCAATCAGGCGCCTCCCCTAGGGGAGGGCGGCCTGAAATACCTAATGCCAGCTCCTTATTGGCCAGGCAATACTGCCGGGTGAGGTCACATTGCAGGATAAGGTAGTCGAGTGAGTGCGCGCTTGGCCCCTAAGAAACACAGAAGTGACAGGGGGCGTGGCCAGCAGCAGCGAGGGAGCGCGCCGACATACCCACCTGGAGGCTGTCCAGGATGAACCCGGCTGCAGCATGGAAGCGGCAGTGAGTGAGGCACCGGCGGCGGCAGTAGTAACAGTACCCCCTCCTCTTCCCTTGGACAAAAACCTCTTGAGAATACGGGTCGCATTAATGTTTTCCCGAGGTTCCCAGAATCTCTCCTCAGGACCAAGCCCCTTCCAATCAATTAAAAAGAAGGTTTTGCCTCTGACTCTCTTAGAGACTAGAATATCCTTCACTTCAAAAACGATAACGTGGGGGACAGGAGCCGAGTACAGGATGAAAACGATTCAGAATGACCGGCTTTACGAGAGAGACATGGAAGACGTTGGGAATGAGGAGCGAGGCAAGCAACTTCAGCTTGTAGGCGACATTGTTAATGCGCCGGAGGACTTCAAAAGGACCGATGTAACGAGGTCCCAGCATGTAGGAAGGCATCTTCAATCTAATATATTTAGACGAAAGCCAAACTTTCTGACCAGGCAGATAAATTGGAGCATCCAAGCGCCTCTTGTCAGCATGTCTCTTCATGAGCTCTCCGCGCCTCTTTAGTCTCTTGCCAGATTCTGGAGAATTCCATGACTAAGGAGTCAGCTGCAGGTACCCCAGAGGTTGCAGAAACCGGCAAAGGAATGCCGGGATGCAGGCCAAAAACTACAAAGAATGGAGACTTGGCTGAAGACTCGTTGGGATGGTTATTATAGGCGAACTCAGCCCACGGAAGAAGACTGGACAAGTCATCCTGATGAGAGTTGGAAAAAAGACGTAGATAGGATGCCAATACTTGATTTACACGCTCCACTTGGCCGTTGGTCTGCGGGTGGTATGCAGAAGAAAAATCCAACTTCATCTCCAACAGACTACATAGAGCCCTCCAAAAACGAGACCTGAATTGGACTCCGCGATCATATACAACATGTTGTGGAAATCCATGAAGTTGGAAGACGTGCTGGACAAAGACTTTTGCCAATTCAGGGGCGGAGAGTAGCCCGGGAAGCGGTACAAAGAGCGCCATCTTAGAGAACCAGTCTACTACCACCAGAATGGTGGTGTAACCGGAGGAGCGAGGCAGGCCCGTAATGAAGTCCAAGGCAATTTGTTGCCACGGAAAGGATGGTACAGGTAACAGAAGCAGGAGCCCCGAAGGTAATTGCCAGGAGATTTTGACTTTGGCACAGGAGGGGCACGAGGCAGTGAAGTCAGCCACATCTTGGCGGAGGGAAGGCCACCAGTAGAACTAGGAGATGAGGTCCAGAATCTTCTTAACCCTGACATGACCAGAGATCTTGGAGGAATGTCCTCAACGCAAGACCACTCTCCTATCAGCCTTGGGCACGAAGGTTTTACCTGGAGGCGGGGTGATCAGCTTCACGGGAGCCACTGTGAAGATCTTGAACGGGCCAATAATGTGAGAGGGCTCCTCTTCCAGGTCTGGAGGCTGGCGAGACCAAGGCAATGCGTCAGCCTTGACATTCTTCTGACCAGGATGGAAATGCAACTCGAAGTCGAAACAGACAAAGAACAAGGACCACCTGGGGTTTAGCCTTTGGGCTGACTGAAGGTAGGCCAAGTTCTTATTGTCAGTGAAGGTGGTAAAAAGGATGGACTGCTCCCTCCAGTAGGTAGCGCCACTCCTCCAGGGCCATCTTTATGGCCCTCAGTTCTCGATCCCTGATGGAATAGTTGCACTCTGCAGGAGAGAAGGCTTTAGAAAAGAACCCACAGGTGACCAATCGACAAGAAGAAGACCTCTGAGACAGCCTTGCACCGGACCAATGTGTCCACTTCCATGACAAACGGTTTGTTCTCCTTGGGCCGATGTAATACAGGTGCAGCCGCAAAGGCTTGCTTTAAGTTTAGAAAAGCATCTTCGGCTTCCAGAGACCAGGTTGCGGAGCTGACTCCTTTCTGAGTGAAGCACGAGATTGGCTTGGTTACGGATGAAAAGTGCGGGATAAACTGACGGTAGTAGTTGGCAAAACCGAGGAAGTGTTGGATAGCCTTAACTCCTACCGGGCGTGGCAACTGGAGGATCGCAGACAATTTTTCAGGGTCCATTTCCAGTCCAGACTCAAACGATATACCCCAAAAAGGTTAAGGAAGACTGCTCGAAGATGCACTTCTCCATCTTAGCGTATAGACGGTTCTCTCGTAGGCACTGCAGCACAAGACGGACGCTCTTTCGGTGAGAGGATAAATCCGGGGAGAGGATGAGGATATCGTCTAGGTAGACCACAACACAGGAGTATAGCAGGTCCAGGAAGATGTCATTGACAAATTCCTGAAATACCGTGGGAGCGTTACACAGACCGAAAGGCATGACGAGGTACTAGTAGTGACCGTTCCGGGTGTTAAACGTTGTCTTCCACTCGTCTCCAGGGCGGATTCAAATGAGGTTGTAGGCTCCACATAGGTCTAATTTAGAGAACACCCGGGACCCTCTCAGGTGATCGAAGAGCTCAGGGATGAGCGGCAGAGGGTACTTATTTTTTTATTGTGATGTTATTCAGACCTCTGTAATCGATGCACGGCCGAAGAGAACCATCCTTCTTTTTTACAAAGAAGAAGCTGGCACCAGCGGGCGAGGAGGATTTTCGTATAACCCCTTGGCTAGGTTCTCACAGATATACTCGGACATGGCAGATGTCTCGGCCGGAGAGAGTGCATAGATTTGGCCTCTTGGCGGGGTGGTTCCTGGACGTAATTCTATTAGGCAATCATAGGGCCGATGAGGTGGTAAAATCTCAGCCTCCTTTTTATCAAAAATGTCCGAAAAAGACCAGTAGGCAGAAGGCAGTCCCACAGGACCAGAAGAGGGTTGAGGGGGGGTGGACGGACGGACAGACCCTAAGCATCTTTCTTGGCATTGATGCCCCCACCGAAGGACCTCTCCAGAACGCCAATCCAGAACGGGCTCGTGTGTCCAAAGCCAAGTAAGGCCGAGAAGCAGCGCATGAGACAGGTTGGGCAGAACATAGAAGGCGATCCTTTCTTGATGTAAGGCCCCAATTTGCAGAACAACTTCTTCAGTAACCATGGAGACCGATTGTTGCAGGAGTTTACCATCTACGGAGGCAATCATACGAGGGTGCTTTAAGGAGATCACGGGGATCCGATATTTCTTCACCTCCTTAACCTGAATAAAGTTGCCCGCCGCGCCCGAATCCACATACGCCACTTCCGACCCACGTCTCTGACCCTGGACAATCAAAACAGAAAGAGTAAGGGGTGGAGAGGAATCTAACACACCTAGGGAGGCCTATCTTACCTGTCCTAGGTGGAGGCGTTTCCCAGCCTCTCTGGACATGAGCGCAGGAAATGAGATGTTCCACTGCAGTATAACCCTGTGCCAACCTCTCTCTCCGACGTTGTTCTGCCAACTTAACCTGGACAACCTGCATAGACTATGGTGCAGAACTGCCAGAGGAACCCGAAGGCCGAGGACTGGGTGGTCTATGAGCAGAAGAAGAAGAAGTCCTAAAGGGTCTCCTCTCCTTGGCAGCCTCTCGAGAGCGCTTCTGAAAGTGCAAATCAATGCGCGTAACTAAAGAAATAAGATCCTCCAAGGTGGTCGGAGTATCTTGTCCAGCGAGCTCATCTTTGATCTTGCTAGACAACCCTCTCCAAAAGGCCCCTACCAAGGCCTTGTTGTTCCACCGCAGCTCTGAGGACAATGTGCGGAAGTGGATCGCGTACTGTCCTACCGAGAGCGTGCCCTGCTGGAGATTAAAAAGGGACTCCGTAGCAGAAGCAAGACCCTCCAGAAGGTGTCAATACTAGACACGATGGGGTCATCACATTCCCAAAGAGGATTCACCCAGGAAAGGGCTTCACCCTCCAAATGGGACATGATAAAAGTCACTTTAGCGTGGTCAGTGGGGTACTGCTGAGGCAACAGCACAAAGTGCAGGCGACATTGATTAAAAAAACCCCAGCACAGCTTGGGGTCTCCTCCATATCGAGGTGGTTTAGTGAGACGGGGGGAAGGTTCTGACATGGGATGAGAGGCGCGGGATAATGCCTGAGAGGAAGCAGACTGCAAGGAGAATAAGAGGTCATCCACGGAGGCCATATGGGATAAAATGTGAGCCTGGATATCACGCTGCTGGACCAGTTCTTGCTGGAGGCTGGCTAACTGAGAGGCATTACCGGGATCTGTGGCCTGTAGAGCAGACATGCGAGAATCCAATGTCTTCATAGAATCATAGAATCATAGAATCGTAGAGTTGGAAGGGACCTCCTGGGTCATCTGG
The DNA here is from genome assembly GCF_039654945.1 of Dendrobates tinctorius. Taxonomy (NCBI): domain Eukaryota; kingdom Metazoa; phylum Chordata; class Amphibia; order Anura; family Dendrobatidae; genus Dendrobates; species Dendrobates tinctorius. The sequence goes on from NW_027361981.1 coordinate 2,317,785, forward strand.
TCCAACCCCCTGCTCAAAGCAGGATTCGCTAAATCATCCCAGTCAGATGTCTGTCCAGCCTCTGTTTGAAGGCTTCCATTGAAGGAGAACTCACCACTTCTCGTGGCAGCCTGTTCCACTCATTGATCACTCTAACTGTCAAAAAGTTTTTTCTAATATCTAATCTGTGTCTCCTCCCATTCAGTTTCATCCCATTGCTTCTAGTCTTTCCTTGTGCAAATGAGAATAAAGTTGATCCTTCTACAATGTGACAGCCCTTTAGATATTTGTAGACAGCTATTAAGTCTCCTCTCAGTCTTCTCTTTTGCAAACTAAACATTCCCAAATCCTGCAACCTTTCCTCATAAGACAGGGTTTGCAGACCGGTCACCATTCTGGTCGCTCTTTTCTGAACTTGCTCCAGTTTGTTGATGTCTTTTTTAAAATGTGGTGCCCAAAACTGGACACAATATTCCAGATGAGGTCTGACCAAAGAGGAGTAGAGGGAAATAATGACTTCACGTGATCTAGACTGTATGCTTCTGTTAATACATCCTAGAATTGCATTTGCCTTTTTTGCTGCTGCATCACACTGTTGACTCATATTCAGTCTGTGATCTATTAGTATACCCAAGTCTTTTTCACATGTGCTGTCACTTAGCCCTATTCCTCCCATTCTATATATGCTTTTTTCATTTTTATTGCCCAGATGTAGTACTTTGCATTTCTCCCTGTTAAAAACCATTCTGTTAGTTGCTGCCCACTTCTCCAGTTTATTTAAATCTTTTTGAATCCTCTCTCTCTCTTCTCTAGTATTAGCTATCCCTCCTAGCTTTGTGTCATCAGCAAATTTAATCAGTTTACCCTCAATTCCTTCATCTAAATCGTTGATAAAGATGCTGAACAATACAGGGCCCAGGACAGAGCCCTGTGGTACCCCACTTGAGACATTCTTCCAACTGGATGTGCAGCCATTTACGACCACTCTTTGGGTCCGATCACTAAGCCAGTTATGAATCCACCTAACAGTTGCCTTGTCCATTCCATACTTAGTCATTTTTTCAATAAGGATTGTATGAGAGACTTTGTCAAATGCTTTGCTGAAGTCAAGATATACTATATCTACAGCATTTCCTTGATCCACCCAATCAGTGATACCGTCATAGAAGGAAAGACATGATACGAGTTTGGTTCTCTCGCATCAAACCAGCCAGGCACCGGAGCGCCGCTTGAATTTCGCTCACACTAAGGTCCAAAACTGGCCAGGTATCTCTGCACTGCAACTACCGCCATTATAAGTCCCACATCCTCCAGGGACTATATGCCTATTTTTCCACTTGAATCTCTCTACAATTTGAATGGACTAAAGCGACAAATATGATTAAGGCTCTGGTGGAGCCGAAACGTCATTATTCTGTTTAGTCGCCGTCCACCATCTTAATTTGCTCCCTCTATTTGTCAATAAATTACCAATTTGCATGAGAAATTCCTCTGAGTGTGCGGTAAAAATTATTCAGCACTATAATTTGGATCTCTTGGTCCGTTGTACAGCACCTCAAACTAATTGTCAGTGTGCGCACCTTATCAATCCACTAGGGGAGGGCGGCCTGAAATACCTAATGCCAGCTCCCTATTGGCCCGGCTATACTGCCGGGTCAGGTCACATTGCGGGATAAGGGAGCTGAGTGAGCACGCGCTCGGCCCCTAAGAAACACAGGAGAAGTAACAGAGGGCGTGACCAGCAGCGAGGGAGGGCACCGACGTGCCCAAGCAGGCGCGCGCCTGGAGACTGTCCAGGAGGAACCCGGCTGCAGCGTGGAAGCGTGGAAGCGGCGGCAAGTGAGGCGCCGGCAGGGTCAGACCCGGGACTGGCGGCGGCAGTAGTAACACAACCGCAGCAAAACCACAGATGTAAAAAAAGATCTGCAGTTTTGCGGATGTGGGTGTGAGAAACGCTGTGGACTGGGAGGAGGAAAGTGTGTGCGCGGAGAATGTGTGCGTGTCTGTGTGCAGGGTCTGGTCTGTGTGTATGTGTGTGCGGGGGTCTGCGAGTCTGTGTGTGTGGGTCGGCGGGGGTCTGCGGCGCTGTGTGTGTGTGTCAGTATGCATGCAGGCATTGTCCGATGGGACTACTAGTCCCATTCGGCTATGCCTGCTACAGTGACACCATTAGACAATAATGGGACAGTAGTAGTCCCATCATCCGGCTAATGTGTTGAATGTAAAAAAAAAAAAAACACATATACACATATATAGTCCATACTTACCATATACTAGTAATCCCCGAAGCCCTCGCTCACCTGAAAAATAATTAAAAAAAATAAACAAACAATATATTTCCTGTGTTCGACGTAGTCCATATAATAATCTCCCATGGAGAGCTGTCACATCAGCAGATGTAACCGCTCTTCAGGGGCTCCGGTGATACAGTGATGGAGATAATCCTCCGCATTGTATCACTGCACCGCCGACAGGTCATCGGAGTTCATACTGTCACTTTGCGTCACTACAGCGTGAGAATGTTCTCAAGCTGTAGTGCCGTAAAGCGTGAGGCTTAACTCCGATGACACACTGAAGGAGGGTTATCTCTGGTGAGTGTCATCGGAGGCCTATAGAGCGGTCACATCTGCTGATGTGACAGCTCTGTAGGGGAGATCGTCGTGGGACAATCATTGTTAAAGAGGGACTGCATTGGATCAGGGAGTATACTGTTGGTTTTTTTTATTATTTTTTTTGCGGGTGATTGATGGCTTCAAATGGATTTAGGCGTGCAATAAAAATTATGAAAAACTGTTGTGTTTTATTCCATTAAAATACTTTATTCTTAATGTGTGTGGGTTCTTTTAACCCTTTATTGCTATAAGATTAATAATGGAGAGGCGTCTTATTAAGGTGACATTAACCCCTTATTACCCCATATGCCACCGCTACACGGCAGTGGGAAGAGAGGGGCTAAGTGCCAGAATTGGCATATAATACAGATGTGCCATTTCTGGGGCGGCTGTGGGATGGTGTTTGTAGCCAGGGGGGGCCAATATCCATGGCCCATTCCTAGGCTATGAATATCAGCCCGCAGCTGTCTGCATAGCCTTTCTGGCTATAAAATATAGAGGGACCCCACTTCATTTTCTTGGGTGGGTCCCACCATTTTAATAACCAGTAAAGGCTATGCAGATAGCTGTGGGCTGATATTCATAGCCTGGGAAGATCCATGTGTATTAGCCCCTTGCCAGGCTAAACGTATTGGCCCCCGGCCGTCGGCTTTCCCTCGCTGGTGCAGAAAATTGCGCGGGAGCTCACGCAAATTTTTTTTTCCATTTTTTTTTTTAAATCAAACAGGTATTGCGTTTAAGGCCGGGGTCACACTTTATGAGAAACTTGCACGAGTCTCGCACCTCAATACCCAACACTGTCGCCGGTACTCGGGACCAGAGTGTGCGGCTGCATGTATTTCTATGAGGTGCAGATTCTGTGCGGAAAATTCTGCAGGCAAATACGTAACGTGTGCACATACCCTAAGTAACAGTATACCATCAGAACCAAGTATAACCAACTGTATACCATCCATACTATATGTAACTGTGTATATATAATGATCTTGGTTTTGATGCTGTATTTGTATTATGGGTTTAGTTCTGGTACATACGCTTGCTTCATTTAGATTCTATAATAAAATGGGTCTGCACATTAACAAAAGTTGTGTATGTCATGTAATTAAAAAAATTAATACATTGAAAATACCAATAATGGTCCCATTCTGTAGGTAAACTGTTCTTACTTTTTCTTTCATGCAGTCCTTTTACTTTGGAATCCTCCTGATGGAATGCGTAACGGACTGTTCAGTAAGCTGTTAAACCGACCTCTTACTATTGAATTCCCATAGCCTCTGGTTCCTGATGTGCCAGTCAGCTAATCTGTATGATAGATAAGAGTTATGGTGTTGGTGTAATGTGGTCTCTCTACAAGTCACTAGTGCGGCCCCACTGGTAATACTGTGTACAATTTTGAGCTCCAGTGTATAAGAAGGATATAGCTGCACTACAGTGGGTGCAGAGAAGAGCGACCAAGGTTTTTAAGAGAATGGGTGGACTTCTGAACCAAGACAGGTTATTAAACTTGGGGTTATTTGGTTTGGAAATATGAAGGCTTAGGGGCCATCTTTTCACAATGTACAAATATATAAATGGAAAGTAAAGAGAACTGTATAATGTATTTTTCACACCTAGGTCTATGTGTATACTTTTTTGCCCAAAAAATATTGTAAGAGCACAATAATCACAAAGGAATATCTTCCAAATCTAGAAGAAAGAAGATTTCACCATCATCACCAAAGGAGATTCTTTACTGTAAGAGCACTGAGACCATGGAACTCTCTGCCAAAAGATATGATGGTTATTTCATTGGACAAATTCAAGGAAGGTTTGGATATCTTTCTTGAAAAAACATATTATTCCAGATTTTGGATACTACTTTTAGAGATGGGATCTTTGTCCAGGAATTTATTCTAGTGGCCATATTTGGAATCAAAAAGAAACTTCTTTCCCTCACATGGGGCAACTAACATCTGCCTCATGGGATTTTCTCCTCCTTAGAATTGACTTGATGGACCTGGTTGCTGGATCATGGTCTTGTGAATCAATTCGCTCATCTCTACATATCACCTAAACCAATAGATGAAAAAACTTTAGCATCCTTTTCTTTACAGCATAGCACAGACACGCGCTCAGCAGAGGGCAGTCATAGACCACAGTGGAGACTATACATGGCTGTAAACTATCATTCACTTGCTGCAATGATTGTGCAGTATGCTAATAATAATGATCAAGCACACTTTCCAAAAAATGTCATTAGTGTAAAACTCTAAGGTCTCATGCAGATGACCGTATTTTTGGTGAAAGTGCAATCCAACAGAACAGTACATCGGACCACTGTTATTCTATGGGATCGTTCACATCTCTGATTTTTTCCTCTGACCGAGTCTGAGGGAAAAAAAAAAAATCGCAGTGTATACAATTGGCATTCATAAATCAGATCACATTCGGATGACATCTGAGTGCAGTCCGATTTCCATGGACTGACATAATGGAGAAGAAGGAGACTTTTTTTTCCACCTTCTCCACATCTGATAAAATGGGATCACACTTTGATCAAACTCTGATTAGAGTGTGATTCGCATAATCGGCACAATTCGCTCAGATGAGAGAAAATACGGTCGTGTGACCCTGGCCTAAACCTGTTTGGTTAGGATGTAGCCATGGCCGACTGGCCCACCGGAGAACCCGAAGATTCTCCAGTGGGCCCAGGCACTGACACCTGCTGGCATACTGGCCAGCAGCTGCCTAGGGCCCCCACTGCTCCAGGAGCCCCCAGCCAGTGGCGTATCGCTAATAGCAGCACACCCAGCTGTTATGGATCCCCTGAGTCAGGGGGCCCTCCAAGTGCCAGCAGAGCAGCAGCTGGAGACAAGAGCCTGTCCCTGCTGCTAAAGAGAAATGAATATTCATGCATCCCCACACACCCATGGGCGTGGAGAGGAGTGAATACCATTTCACTTTAATAGCGGGTAGTGTTAGCCGCAGGCTGAGGCTAACTCTGTTTGCATGTAAAGCTGGTGTGGCTGCATCGGGGCCCTGGAGGTGGGCCCCTGCAGGGCAGCTAACTCTGAGGGCAATTTGATGGGCAGGGAGCGATCCCTGCAGCTTGGCAGCAGAGCGGAGCTGCAGGGATCCAATGCCATCCTGCTTCCTGCCCTGCACTTCTTGTCTGACACAGCGCAGCTGGATGACGTCATTATTCAGCGTGGCTGTTTCAGAGAGTAAGCTGCCGGCGACGAAGATGCTGCCGGGAGGTGCTGTGGGGAACGTGCGGAGAGGTGAGTGGTGCTGTGTGAGTCAGTCTGCCTGCGTGCATGTGTGTAATTAGGCTGGTTTCACATTAGCGCTTTTTAAGCGCACGCACGGCCGGGGGTAGCTCCGCCCCCGAGCCGGCTCTCTGCCCGGCGTGCCCGCCCCTTGCTTGTAGCGCCGCCTCCTAGCGGACAGTGGCGCCTGCGATCGGCGCACCCTATCCTTAGCATAGGGTGCGCAGATCGTGCGCAGGCCGTGCGCTAGTTGCGCTTTGACCTGCACTGCGCACTTTTGACGAAAAGTTCGATTTTGGCGCGCACGGCGCACCGTCAAAAGTGCGCAGCGCAGGTCAAAGCGCAACTAGCGCACGGCCTGCGCACGATCTGCGCACCCTATGCTATAGATAGGGTGCGCCGATCGCAGGCGCCGCTGTCCGCTAGGAGGCGGCGCTACAAGCAAGGGGCGGGCACGCCGGGCAGAGAGCCGGCTCGGGGGCGGAGCTACCCCCGGCCGTGCGTGCGCTTAAAAAGCGCTAATGTGAAACCAGCCTTAGTGGGGTGCTTTGTGGGTGTGTGTGTGTTTGTGTGAGAGAGAGTGGTGCGGTGCTGTGTGTGAGAGTGGTGCTGAGTGTGTGTATTGGAGATTGGCAATGATGTGGGTGATGGAGAGAGCAGTAATGGGGGTGGTGGGGGAGAAGTCAATGTTGGTGGTGGTGGAAAGGACAATGGGGGTGGTGGCGGAAGAAGCAATGATGCAGATGGTGGAATGGGCAGTGATGGGGTGGTGGGGGAGAAGGCAATGATGGTTGTGGTGAAAAAGGACAATGGTGGTGATGGTGGGGGGAGGCAATGATGGAGGTGTTGAAATGGGCAATGATGGGGTTGGTAGGGGAGAAAGCAATGATGGTTGAGGTGGAAAAGACAATGATGGTAGTGGTGGAAAGGGCAATGGTGGTGGGGGAGGAGGCAATGATGGAGGTGGAGGGGGGGCTGCATTATTCCCCTTGAGGGGGGCTGCATTATACCCTATGAGGTGGCTGCATTATATTCTGGGGGGCTACATCAGGGCTGCCATTAGGAATTTCAGGGCCCCATACTGTAAAAATGTTTGGACCCCCTTGAGACTCCGTCCAGGCTCCACCCTAGCCCTGCCTCCACCCCTCAAATCTTCCAGAGTCCCACTACCCACTCTTGGAAAAACTCCACTTCTGCACCACGTCCTCACCAATCACACATTAACATTTCCCAGATCATACATATAGCCAGCAGCTTTTGTTCTGGCCAAAAGAATTTTAAGCCGCCACCACAACAAGGTAGACTCTTTTGGATGAGCTCTACTGTACTGTAACTTATTAATCATTTGTTAAAATACCCAATACTCTGTTTAGGTATATTTTTCTTTTTCTTTAACCCCTTCACTACCAAGGGTGGTTTGCACGTTAACTACCGGGCCAATTTTTACAATTCTGACCACTGTCCCTTTATGAGGTAATAACTCTGAAACGCTTCCATGGATCCCGGTGATTCTGACATTGTTTTCTCGTGACATATTGTACTTCATGTTAGTGGTAAAATTTCATTCATATAACTTGCGTTTATTTGTGAGAAAAACGGAAATTTGGCGAAAATTTTGAAAATTCCGCAATTTTCCAACTTTGAATTTTTATGCCCTTAAACCACAGAGATATGGCACACAAAAAACTTAATAAGTAACATTTGCCACATGTTTACTTTACATCAGCACAATTTTGGAACCAAAATTTTTATTTGTTAGTAAGATATAAGGGTTAAAAGTTGACCAGCGATCTCTCATTTTTGCAACACCATTTTATTTTTACGGACCACATCACATTTGAAGCCACTTTGAGGGGTCTATATGATAGAAAATACCCAAAAGTGACAACATTCTAAAAACTGCACCCCTTAAGGTGCTTAAAACCACATTCAAGGAGTTTATTAACCCTTTAGGTGCGTCACAGGAATTTTTTGAATATTTAAAAATAATTAACATTTAACTTTTTTTCACAAAAAAAATTACTTCAGGTTCAATTTTTTTTATTTTACCAAGGGTAACAGGAGAAATTGGACTGCAAAAATTATTGTGCAATTTGTCCTGAGTACGCTGATACCTGATATGTGGGGGGGAACCACTGTTTCGGCGCATGGCAGAGCTCAGAAGGGAAGGAGCGCCGTTTGACTTTTTCAATGCAAATTGGCTGGAATTCTGATCGGACGCCATGTCGCGTTTGGAGAGCCCCTGATGTACCTAAACAGTGGAAACCCCCCACAAGTGACCCCATTTTTGAAACTAGACCCCCCAAAGAACTTATCTAGATGTGTGGTGAGAACTTTGAACCCACAAGGGCTTCACAGAAGTTTATAACGCCCAGGCTTGAAAATAACAAAACATTTTTTTTCCACAAAAATGATATTTTTGCCCCAAAATTTTTATTTTCCTAAGGGCAACAGGAGAAATAGGACCCCAAAAGTAGTTTTGCAAATTGTCCTGAGTAGGCTGATACCCCATATGAGGGGGTAAAACACTGTTTGGGTGCATGGCAGAGCTTGGAAGGGAAGGAGCACCATTTGACTTTTTCAACGCAGAATTGGCTGGAATTGAGATCAGACGCCATGTTGCGTTTGGAGAGCACCTCATGTACGCAAATAGTGGAAACCCCCAATTCTAACCCTAGCCCTAACCCTAGCCCTAACCCTATCCCTAACCCTAGCCCTAACCCTAGCCCTAACCCTAGCCCTAGCCCTAACCCTAATGGGAAAATGGAAATAAATACATTTTTTTAATTTTATTATTTTTCCCTAACTAAGGGGGTGATAACGGGGGGTTTGATTTACTATTTATGGCGGTTTTTATGTTTGGCAGCTGTCGCACGCTAAGACGCTTTTTATTGTAAAAATAGTTTTTGCATCACCACATATTGAGAGCTATAATTTTTCCATATTTTGACCCACCGAGTCATGTGAGGTCTTATTTTTTGCGGGACGAGTTGACGCTTTTATTGGTATCATGTTCGGGCATGTGACATTTTTTGATCGCTTTTTATTTCGTTTTTTGGGACGCAGAATTTACAAAAACCAGCGTTTCATGAATTTCTTTTGGGTGGTGCGTTTATGCCGTTCCGGGTGCGGTAAAATTTATAAGGCAGTTTTATTCTTCGGGTCAGTACGGTTACAGCGATACCTCATTTAGGTCGTTTTTTTATGTTTTGGCGCTTTTATGCAATGAAAACAATTTTATATAAAAAATAATTATTTTTGCATCACTTTATTCTGCGAGCTATAACTTTTTTATTTTTTCGCTGATAATGCTGTATGGTGGCTTGTTTTTTGCGGGACAAGATGACGTTTTCAGCGGTACCATGGATATTTATATGCGTCTTTTTGATCACGCGTTATTGCACTTTTTGTTCGGCGGTAGGATAATAAATCATTATTTTTTGCTTCGTTTTTTATTTTTATTTTTTAAGGGGTTCACTTAAGGGGTTAACTATTGGGAGAGTTTTATAGGGCGGGTCGTTACGGACGCGGCGATACCAAATATGTGTACTTTCATTGTTTTTGGGTTTTTTTATTTGCAAAAAATGAATTTTTTGGGGAATATTTTTTTTCTTTTTTTAATTTATTTAGCGATTTTTTTTTAATTATTTTTACACTTTTTTTAATTTTTTTTTTACTTTATTACAATGTCCCAGGGGGGACATAACTGTCCTGTGACAGATCGCTGATCTGTCAGATCACTGTGACAGATCAGCGATCTGTCACAGGCACTGCACAGGCTTCCTCATGCCTGCGCTTTGCAGGCACTGAGGAAGCCAGCTTCCTGCAGGCCCCCGGAGGTCCCCGTCACCATATTGGATCCGGGGACCTGCAGGGAAAGAGCCCCCCGCAGCAGCGCTGCACATTGCGCTGCCGTGGGGGGCTCAGGGAAGCACGGAGGGAGCCCCCTCCCTGCCGATGCTTCCTTTTAACCCCCGGTACACCGCGATCGTGTTTGATCGTGGTGTGCAAGGGGTTAACGTGTCGGGGGCGGTCCGTGACCGCCCCTGACACATTGTGCCGGGTGTCAGCTATGATAATTAGCTGACCCTCGGCCGCGATCAGCGGCGCTCACCACGTGGGCGCCGCTGATCGCGATGACGTAATATTCCGTCCATGGTAATTAGGTCCAGGGTCACATGGACGGAATATTACGTCAATTGTAGGTAAGGGGTTAAGGAAATGAGTCACATACTTTTTTAAAAAATAATTGAAACCAGATTGTGATTTTTTTTATAATCTGTATTTCTGATTGTAGATTATTGTATTGTTTTCTGTACATGTATGAAGCTGTCGGTGGATATCGATCTGCGCTCGGACCGCAGTACATGGACGGGCCGCCGGTCTCCTGACTAGAACTCAGCAGCCTCACAGCATGTATGAGGATGCAGGCCAGGAGATCGGCGCCCAGTCCATGCACCGCAGTGCGAGCGCAGAACAATCTAATATAGAAAGCTCAAAGTGTGTGTGCATGTCCGGGATAGGCATCTGCACCGTCGCAGCTACAGCCACAAAATGTCACACGTCACACGTCTGGACCCGAGAGTGTCCTAGGCTATGTTGTGAGGCAAAATTTTAACCCCGTGCGTTCCAATTCACCAATTTTGCCCCTATCTACATAATGAGGAAAAAGTGTGTGCGCGTCAAGCCCCGCCCCTCATTGTGATGTTATAATGCCCCTATTTGCATACTGGGGAACCAGTGTGTGCGCATCAAGCCCCGCCCCTCATTATGATGTCACTATGGTTGACTATGGGATGGAGGATGTGTGATGGGTATATGGGCACCGGACTATGGGATGGAGGATATGTATGATGGGTATATGATGGGTATATGGGCATGGGACTATGGGATGGAGGATATGTATGATGGGTATATGGGCATGGGACTATGGGATGGAGGATATGTATGATGGGTATATGGGCATGGGACTATGGGATGGAGGATATGTATGATGGGTATATGGGCACGGGACTATGGGATGGCGGATAATTATAATTTGCTATAACTAACCACAGTTAGTTACTATGCCCGGGCAGCGCCGGGCTCTTCAGCTAGTTTCCCAAATAAAGATGTTTCCCAGTCATATATACCCACTTTTTATTTTTCCATCAATATGGCCGTGTGAGGGCTTGTTTTTTGCAGGACGAGTTGTACTTTTGAATGACATGATTGGCTTTATCAAATAGCGTACTCGAAAATGGGAAAAAAATTCAAAGTGCGTTGAAATTGAAAAAAGTGGAATTCTAGAATTTTTTTGGACGTCTCAGCAGCCTCCAATCTCCACACGTCAGCAGCCTCCCATCTCCTCACCTCAGCAGCCTCCCATCTCCTCAGCAGCCTCCCATCTCCTCAGCAGCCTCCCATCTCCACACCTCAGCAGCCTCCCATCTCCACACCTCAGCAGCCTCCCATCTCCACACCTCAGCAGCCTCCCATCTCCACACCTCAGCAGCCTCCCATCTCCTCACCTCAGCAGCCTCCCATCTCCACACCTCAGCAGCCTCCCATCTCCTCACCTCAGCAGCCTCCCATCTCCTCACCTCAGCAGCCTCCCATCTCCTCACCTCAGCAGCCTCCCATCTCCTCTCCTCAGCAGCCTCCCATCTCCACACCTCAGCAGCCTCCCATCTCCACACCTCAGCAGCCTCCCATCTCCACACCTCAGCAGCCTCCCATCTCCACACCTCAGCAGCCTCCATCTCCTCTCCTCAGCAGCCTCCCATCTCCTCAGCAGCCTCCCATCTCCTCTCCTCAGCAGCCTCCCATCTCCACACCTCAGCAGCCTCCCATCTCCTCTCCTCAGCAGCCTCCCATCTCCACACCTCAGCAGCCTCCCATCTCCACACCTCAGCAGCCTCCCATCTCCACACCTCAGCAGCCTCCCATCTCCACACCTCAGCAGCCTCCCATCTCCTCACCTCAGCAGCCTCGCATCTCCTCACCTCAGCAGCCTCCCATCTCCTCTCCTCAGCAGCCTCCCATCTCCACACCTCAGCAGCCTCCCATCTCCACACCTCAGCAGCCTCCCATCTCCACACCTCAGCAGCCTCCCATCTCCACACCTCAGCAGCCTCCCATCTCCTCACCTCAGCAGCCTCCCATCTCCTCACCTCAGCAGCCTCCCATCTCCTCACCTCAGCAGCCTCCCATCTCCTCACCTCAGCAGCCTCCCATCTCCACACCTCAGCAGCCTCCCATCTCCACACCTCAGCAGCCTCCCATCTCCACACCTCAGCAGCCTCCCATCTCCACACCTCAGCAGCCTCCCATCTCCACACCTCAGCAGCCTCCCATCTCCACACCTCAGCAGCCTCCCATCTCCTCACCTCAGCAGCCTCCCATCTCCTCACCTCAGCAGCCTCCCATCTCCACACCTCAGCAGCCTCCCATCTCCACACCTCAGCAGCCTCCCATCTCCACACCTCAGCAGCCTCCCATCTCCACACCTCAGCAGCCTCCCATCTCCACACCTCAGCAGCCTCCCATCTCCACACCTCAGCAGCCTCCCATCTCCACACCTCAGCAGCCTCCCATCTCCTCACCTCAGCAGCCTCCCATCTCCTCACCTCAGCAGCCTCCCATCTCCTCACCTCAGCAGCCTCCCATCTCCACACCTCAGCAGCCTCCCATCTCCACACCTCAGCAGCCTCACATCTCCACACCTCAGCAGCCTCCCATCTCCACACCTCAGCAGCCTCCCATCTCCTCACCTCAGCAACCTCCCATCTCCTCAGCAGATTGCCATCTCCTCACCTCACTCCCCTCTGCAACTTCCTGCAAGTCCTGGCACACTGCCCGCCTCCTCTGCCTCTGCCGATTTCAGCATCTTCTGTCTCCCAGAAACATGACATGTTGCTGCTCTGCTGGAGAATGAAGAAGAGCGCGCAGTGTGTCACATGACCTGCGTCAGGACCATGATGCACTTGGTCCTGCTGCTGCTTTAAAGGTACAGCACTGAATTCTGGCCGCCGCATTCACTAACAACACTGTAGGTGTATCTTTAAATCACCGCGGTGTTGTTAGGTATCTGGCTTGCAGCGGCCATGACCTATTGCACCTGTAGCCCAAACAGCAGTATCAAGAGAGGAGGGCCCGGCCTGCCAGCGCTTCCGGGCCCCTCCTTTTGCTACTGTTCATGGGGCCCCATACAGTAGTAAGGGCAGTAATGCCCTGATGGCGGCCCTGGGCTACATAATACTATATGAGGGGGGGCTGCATTATGCCCTATGAGAGGGCTACAGTATATTCTATGGGGGGCTGCATTATACCTTATGAGGGGGGTTGCATTATACTATGAGGGAGCTACATTATATTGTGTTGAGGGGCTGCATTATACTATATGAGGGGATCTGCATTATACCCTAGGAGGATGCTACATTATATTCAAAGGGGGGCTGCATTATACCTTATGAGGGGGTAGCATTATATTTTGTGGTGTGCTGAATTATACCCTAAGAGGGGGGCTGCATTATATTCCATGAAGGAGTTTGCATTATATTCCATGAGGGAGGCTACATTATATTCTATGAGGAGACTACTTTATATTCTATGAGGGGGCTACCCCAACAGCTGCTACATAATTAAGACATGTACTAACTTATATTATATCCTGATATTAGCGTGTTTTAGCTACAAAGTGGGCCCCAAGAATGATTTTCTCTGGTGGGCCCAAGGTGCTCCAGTCCGACACTGGATGTAGCCCCAACTTAAAACAATGTAATGGGGCTTTGTTTCAATACTAGACATAGCTCATGGAAAAGAGTAGCACTGATTCTGGAGAAGGGCAGTCATGCTTTACTAAACCCATATACCCCTTTACAATGCATTAATTGCTGTGTGACTAATATTGATGCCAATTTTAATTATACAAAAATTGCCAAGGGTGACGGAATTACCCTGTGCTGCTGAATAAATGACAAGCTACAATGAAGAATGAATGGTTGGTTTATTGCCAATCCGTTTCAGAGTCACTCTGACTCCTTCTTCAAGACTACGACAAAGTGAAACCTTCTTTTGGATTCTGTCTATATGTACAGATCAGATGGTCAGTTAGGCCACGTTCACACATTCAGTATTTTACATCAGTATTTGTAAGCCAAAGTCAGGAGTATAAAGGTACTGTCACACTTAGCGATGTACCAGCGATCCCGACCAGCGATATGACGCGGTCAGGATTGCTGGTGCATCGCTAGGTGGTCGCTAGTGAGCTGCCACACAGGCAGATCTCACCAGCGACATAGCGGTGGTCGGGGGGTCGCTACTTACCTGTCACACTAGGCGATCCTGCGTCCTCCCGCCAGGCTCCACGCTCGTCTCTCCACAGGAAGCTGACGAAGAGAAACAGTCCTGGACGTTCTCGCGCAATCAGCGATAACCAGCGGGGGAGCGGGTCGTAGGTAAGTATCAGACACAACAATGTCGCTAGCACTATCGCTATAACGTCACAAGTTATAGCGATATTGCTAGCGATATCGCTTAGTGTGACAGGCCCTTAAGAATCAGAGGAAAAATGTAATATAAACACCACTTCTGCATTTTTCATCAACTCCTGGTGTAAAAGGGAACCTGTCAGCAGGATTGTGCACAGTAACTTACAGACAGTGTCAGGCTTGTGCTGTTATACTGATTAAAATGATACCTTGGTGGATGAAATCCTTCTTGTGGTTGTTGTTTAATCTTTATTTCCAGTTTTGAGTTAATGATATGCTCATGCTCCAGGGCGGCCTGTGGGCGGGGCTTAATGTGGTGCTCTGATTAGGTATTCATACTGAAGACTGCTGATCCCTCAGTGACCTGCCCCCTAGTTTACATAATACATGAATATTATATATACATATTGAAAAAAAGCTCTTCTACAGGTGCGAGCCGTGGCACCTGCGCTGCAGCATAATTGCTTATGTACTGGGTATATAATTGATATGTTTGAGGTTCTCCTGATATCCCCCCCAAAAAAAAAATCCATTTGAAAAAGGCTCCCGTCACGCCTGCGCAGTAGCAAATATCGGCGATCGCCAATAGCTGCTATTGCGCAGGCGCCAGCGGCGTCATATTGGAGGAGAAATTTTTTTTTCTTCTGTAGCAAGATGGCGCCGCCGGAGCTGCTGCGCAGTAGCTGCTATTGGATCACCGATCTGACAAAACGCTAGCAGCAGGACAGGCCAGCACCTCCAAGGCATAGAGGGACAGTTCATGCCACGTGTTCAGCTTGGACACCCAATAGCTAGTACAATCGGCTTGGTACTCCTGCACCATCTTCAGTAACTTTTCCCTCCTTGTCAGAGCACTCCGCAAATCATGGCCTGGGCTCTGGGAGGGTCTAATGAAACTGTCCCATACATTTCATAATGTTCCCCTGCCTCCATTTGACCTGTGGTGTATCTACCTTCCTCTCTACTTCTTGGTTGTCCAAAGGACTCTGACATCATCTGCCAGTGTTGTCAATGTGATGTTTGCAGGTACGCAGGATGCAGCGTCGAGTCACGAGACAACTACGGTGCTTTTAAAGATTCGTTTATGGGACTTGAGGGGTCTTCCCTCAGTCACGGCTTGATCACCGAAACAGGGGTAACACAGGCTGCCCACGCAGGGGCTCTAAACAAGCAAACACGGTAATGTAGAACACGACTACTCCCGGCAACGGCCGGTCACTATAGGGCCGTGGTGTGGCCGACTACGGGTCCTTAAGTCTAGAGTCTACATAGCTGTCCCGACGTCCCTCGCCGTTCTGGCTGAAGGCCTTTCGACAGAAGAGTTGCTGGGCCCAGTTGTTGAGGCGCTGTTGGAGTCTTCGCGCTCGCTGGCGCGCTGAGGCCTTTGGAACCCCACGGGCCCCGGCGGAGTCCTGGGACGAGTAGGCCACAGCCCCCGGAGCCTGGCAGGCGGCAGGGGTGTACGGTGGTGAGTGACAGGCCACCTGCGCAGCTAACGGCTGCGATGGGGAGTCTGCGGTCAGGAGTTGCCCAGCCCCTGATGCAGCCCGGAGTGGGACAGTGGTGGCCGCCGACGGCGCGGTGCTGGTCGCGGCCACTGGTGTGCGCAGGGTGGCTGCAGGTGACTGGGCACGGGCTGCGGATCCGAGCTCAGGGGAAGCGGCCGCCACAGCCGCGGGGAGAGGGGAGATAACAGCGGCTGCGAGCTGTGCTGGGGCCGCAGTGGCCGCGGGCTGTGGAGAGGCAGAAAGTCTGGGACGATTTGCTGGATACCATCCCCCTGGAGTCCTCAGTCGGAGTCCTCCCTGGCGCTGGTCAGTCACTATGGTTGGCAGTCGCTCCCACGCTCTCCTATTCTCTCTGTCTCGGTCTGCTGACTCATCGTCTGGGGAATTCCCCGCCCCCTTTATACTGGTCCCTCCCCTAGCTCTCCTGTCTGTCACAAGGGTGCGTCGCTGAATACTGTCCCCCGGGGACAGTTTCCCCCGGAACCTGGATGATGGCCCCCTTGGTTCTGGCCCGGGTATCTGACAGGGGAGGCCGCTCCTCCCACATCAGATGAGAATTTTTTTTACCAATTCTTCTATTAACGCCTCCTGATATTGCACCATTTTATTAGCCCTCTCTGCCAACGGAAGGAAAAATAGAAAGTTATCGTTGTAGTGGGTATCGAAAAGGGTAAACAAGTATAGGTGGTGCCCAAAATGTATATAACAAAAAGGTTACTTGAAAGGCAGCAGGACATAAAGTCTGCCATGTGTGACAGACTCCCATCAGTCAACAGTTCACTGTCCCCACCTGCAGGACGACTCGCCATCTGCTCTTCTTCAGGCCATCCATGCCAAACAGACAAGAAGCTGGTGTTGTTAACACCCTCTCGCACAGGTAACTATCTCCTGTTCCTCCCCCTCCTCATTATCACATAATCCATGTTGAGAAGATGAGATGAGGTGGGGCTGGGTAGTTTCACCTTGTTTACTTTCTGTCTCCATTGCTACCTGGTCTGCATGCAAAGCTTCATCTTTCATTGTAAGTAGTGAGCGTTTGAGTAAACACAGAAGCGCAATGGTCACACTAATTATATTGTCATCCCCACTCACTACCTTGGTTGATTCCTCAAAGTTTTGGAGTACTGCACAGATGTCAGACATCCACGGCCACTCGTCAGTTGTGTGTGGAAGCTGAAAGGAATGCCAATGGGCATGTTGGAGCTGGTATGCTCCCAAAGCCTTGCTTACATATGCAATGTCAAGTTCTAGTACGTGTGGAGTCAGTGAGGTGGCAGTTGCAAGTGCTGCTGCAGTACTGTCAGACCGGAGGCAGCTGTATCTGACTAGCAGAACTGGGCGCACCCGCAGCGATCCTTGACAAGTAGTTCAGGCAAACCGGAGTAGGATTTTAGAAAGCCATGAACCACCAAGTTGAGCACATGGGCCAGGCATGATACATGTGTGAGGTTGCCAGGCTTCAGAGCAGCCACCAATTTACATGCCTGGTTGTAGGTTCAACAGCGAGAGCCACCGATCTGTCTAGTCCGTTAGACCTTTCAACAACTCTGCGGTGGTGTGCTGTTTGTCACCTAAACATATGAGTTTAAGCAGAGGCTATTGCCGCTTTGCCGAGACAGTGCTACAGTTTTTCCAACTTGCAACTGATATGGATGATAAATCTGAACTGGAGGACAAGAAGGAGGAGGTGAGTGTGCAAGAACTGGCTTATGGGAAGAGGGAAACCCTGATAGAGCTTGGGCCCGCAATTCTAGATGTTGGAAGCACGTGTGTAGTTGCAGGGTCTGACTTGGTCCCGGCCTTCAGCAGGTTCACCCAGTGTGCCATTAAGGAAATGTAGCATCCCTGGCCACAAGTATTTGTCCACATGTCAGTTGTTAAGTGGACCTACCCAGGAATTGCATTTGTCAGGGCACTGGTTATTTATGGGAGACGTGCTGGTGTAAGGCGGGCATGGCTTTCCAAAAGAAATAGTGTTGGCTAACGTCACAAGTTATAGCGATATTGCTAGCAATATCGCTTAGTGTGACAGTACCTTTAGTGTCTACAAACTTGAACAGCAACATTTCCAGGGCAAACAGTCTGGAAATGTGTCAGTTAAGTGTTTGAGCCTATGTGTGGATGGCTGCGTATTTCTGCTTGCTGTCCAAGGACTGTGGTAGGGACAGCTGAACGCTGCACTTGGACCAATAAGTGGATATGGTTGCTGAAGGTGGTTGCGTACATGCAACGAAATGTGAAGGGTGGGAGGCATCCGCACCTGCATCCTGGATAGGGGATTGACAACCACAAAGCACAAGGGAAGAGGCTGTGGTGTCACATGCAGACACTGATTGTAGACCCAGGTGTTCCATTCACCTTTGCAGCTGCTTGGATGACGTGTTTGAGCATGCTAGTGATGGTTAGACTGGCAGTAATCTGGCCCCTGCTGATCTTGTTTGCAGGTTGAAAATGACAGTTTTCTTATCTTCCACACTTTTTGCAACAAACCACCAGACTGGGGAACACCAGACCCTTGGTCTACAATCTGGCCATGTAGGGGTGCTCTGGTGAACAATTGAATGCCTTCTCACTTTGTCAGCCCCACTGCCTCTTCCTGTTGCCGCACTTTTGATCCCTGCCCATCTGCCTTGCTGTACTCCCTCTGCATGCCTCCTTTCCAGGTTAGGTAAGTGACTTCATCATCCACCACCTAGTCTTCCACTTCCTCACTCTGGTCCTCCTCTTGACTTAATCTAGTTACATGACTTGTTGGCAATTGTGCCTTATCATCATCCACCTCTTGAGACTGTAATTGCTGTTACCACTGTCAGCGTCTTCTAATCGTGGCTGTTCATATATTTGGGCATCAGCGCACACAATTGTAGGTAATAGCAGGTATGCAGGATGCAGTGACGAGACGCGAGACTGAGTTGTACTTTGGGGAGAAACTTTTATAAATTTAAGCCGCTAGGGCTATACTAAGCAACCAAAACAAAGTAACAGCTATTGTCCTCGCAGGGACTCAGCACAAACAAACACTTTTAAAGAGAACATGACTAACCCGGCAAAGGCCGGTTACTATAGGGCCACGATATGGCCGACTACGGGTCCTTATTTCCTATAGTGTCACTTATCCGTCCTGACGTCCCTCGGCATCTCTGATGAAGCTGCTTTGGCGTCGCAGTCGCTGGGCCCAGCTGCTGAAGATCTGTCATAGTCTTCGGGCGCCCCAGCGCCCAGGAAGAGTTGGGGTACAACAGGCCCGGAGGGAGTCCTTTGATGACGTAACCCCCTGTAGAAACAGCGGGGTTCTGCTAGTTAGCGAGTTCAATCAGACTCCAGTCCCCAAGCAGGGTTGTGTTGCAGTTACCAGGAGTGGCAGTTGGCAGGACACATGCACGGCCTGGGCATGGGCAAAGAGTTTTTCCATAGGCAAGGAGTAGGCCCCAACTGCCGACTGCAGCGGGGTGATGTCAGCTGTGGGCGATGATGAACAGCTGCAGCCGCAGTCGCGGGCAGGCCGCAGCCGCGGGCTGGAGTGAAGCGGCAACAGCCGCGAGAGGCGGCGGACAGGCCGCAACGGGCTGGAGCACAGCGGCAACGGCTGCGGACGACCGCGGGCAGGTCGTGACCCCGGATTGGAGTAAAGCGGCAGTCTCTTGTCAGTAAGTTCGGCGCATCCTCTCCGCAGGCCATTGTAAATCTTTCCTCTGCCGCTGGTCTCCTCTCTGGTCACCGTCTGTCACTCTGGCCCTCTCAAACTCCCACAGTCTCTTGCTTCGTGTCTGCCGTTCCGCCAACTGCCTCCCCTGCGCGCTCCCTGTCCCTTTTATACTCGCCCCTCCCCTTGCTGTCCTGTCACTCCCAGCCGTCCACTCTCCTCCTCCGTTCCTCGGGTACAGTTCCCTTAGGAACCTAGATGGCGGTCCCCTTGGTTCCGGCCCGGACACTCTGGGGGGGTCCGCCTCCCTACACTCCCCCATCCTGTATGCTCGCCAGTCCTCGGGCAAGGCCCTCAGTATACTTGGGTTGGTCTGCGGAGATGTCAGTTTTTGTTGCCATATGAACTGGTCCTGTTCGTATCGTTCGGGGGGGTTGCCGGCTGTTGACAGCTCGGAGCATCTTAGTTCCACTAGGGTGGAGTCTTCTGGGGTGGTGGACAGTGGAGAGCTAGCTGGTTCGGGCAGGCTAATTGTGTCAGTTGGGTTGTCATTGAGTGGAGAGCCCCTGGATAATGTGGGGAAGTCTTCTTTGTCGTCCGGGTCCCAGAACACTGGCAAGGGTTCAGAGACCTGAGGAGTAGGTTCAGGTTGTACCGGGTCGGTGGAAGTACATGGGCGTAACATATTACGGTGCACAATGCGAGTGGGCAGCGTTCCGTCTTTCTCGGGTCGTATTTCGTACACAGGTCCGTCAGGGTTTATACGGCGTAGGACTCGATAGGGACTCTCTTCCCAGTGTGGCTCTAATTTGTTTTGGGGGCGTTGGTCTAGTACGAGTACTTGGTCTCCGATTTGGAGGTTGGGAGGTGGGGATAGATTCTTTTCTGGGTGTTCTAAGTCTTGGAGTTTGGTATGTACAATTCGATGGAGAGTTTGCAGCCAGTGCCAGTGATTTCGCACCCATGATGATACCCCGGTCCAGGGCTGGGGTTCTTCTGGGTCCAACTCTACCTCCGTGATCCCTTTGCCTTCTCGTCCGAATAGCAGGGAGTAGGGCGTATAGCCGGTAACTCGGTGCACCCGGTTGTTATAAACCCATACTAGTTCAGGGACATATTCGGGTCAACGGGCCTTCTTGTCACTCTCCAGAGTACGCAACATTTGGATTAATGTCCGATTAAATCGTTTGCAGGCCCCGTTTCCCTGCGGGTGGTATGGCGTGGTCCGGGATTTGTCAATACCGTAGAGACGGTGTAGTTCCTCCATAATTTTTCCCAAAAAACATGCTCCTTGGTACAGAATGTATACATTGAGGGTAGCCGTATACTTGTGTGAAGTTTCTACAAATTGCGGGGGCGGCCGACTCCGCGGTCTGGTCTCGAGTGGGAGTGACCACAACAAACTTAGTGAAATGGTCTACCATGACGAGGCAGTGTTCGTACCCCTGGAATGCGGGACCAATAGTCAGGTAATCCACCGTCAGAAGCTTGAGGGGTGCTGAGGTCACTATTGTTTGTACTGAGGCTCGCTGTGCGGGCGGTTTGGCTAATTCGCATAGGCGGCAAGCCCGGCAAGTCTCGTCCACAACAGCATGCAAGCGCGGATGGTAAATTATCTGTTGCAACCATGGCAAGGTTTTTTGAGCTCCGAAATGAGCCCCCTTTTCCTGGGCTTCTCGAGCCAGTTCGTTAAGTTGGGCTCTGGGCACAACTACCTGCCAATTCGTCATGGATGTTTGTCCTTGATGTCATTTGACGATACAATGGTCCCTTTCTGATAACCAGCCTCTCCCATTGTCGTAACATCAGCGACATGTCCTGAGTCAAAGTCTGTCTTTGGGAGTCAGTGGGCAGTTTGCCAGCAGCTACCTATTTCCCGAGAAGCCCAATTTCTTCGTCTTCTTGCTGCTGTTGGATCCATTTATCACGGGATTGCTCCAGCATGCCCCTTAGGGTCTCCGAGAGGAGTACTTTCTGGGTGGCAGCTGTGAGCACGGCAGGGGTGAGGGCGAACTGTATCTCTTCCCCTTCCAGTTCGTCGTCTCGACTCTTCCCTGGGGTTGTATGTTGGATCCTGGAGAGGGCGGCAGCGTGTACATTCTCGACCCCTCTTTTATAGATGATCTTATAGTTGAATTTCGCCATCCGGGCCACCCACCTTTGTTCCAGAGCCCCCAGTTTGGCGTTCTCCAAATGAGCTAGCGGGTTATGGTCGGTCCGCACCACTACTTCGGCTCCCGCCAGGTACTCTGCGAACCGCTCTGTCATGGCCCACACTACTGCGAGGAGCTTGAGCTGAAAGGAGCTGTAATTGTCAGGGTTGCGCTCAGAATCATGAAGTGAGCGGCTTCCATAAGCGAACACTCTCTCCCGGCCGTGTTGAACTTGTGACAACACAGCCCCTAGAAGACTCCTGTCAGTGTGCAGGATGAACGGTTGCGAGAAATCCGCATAAGTTAACACCGGGGCACCCGAGAGTGAAGCCTTAAGGTCTTGGAAGGCCTCTTCTTGGGGTTGTAGCCACTGGATTTTCCGTCCATTTGCCCCAGCGGGAGCCCTTTTCAGCAGGTCGTGCAGGGCTCGAGCTCGACATGCAAAATTCTGTACGAAACGACGGTAGTAGCCGGCCAACCCCAGGAAGGTGGGAACGTCTTTTATCGTCTCGTGGGTAGGACATCCCTGGATGGCAGAAACCTTTTCCTGGGACGGCCTTACACCCTCCGCCGAGATGATGTGGCCCAGATATTCGATCAGGGTGCGGAATAGGTGGCATTTTTGGGGTTTTACCTCCAACCTGTACTTTTGCAGCCGGCCGAGTACCTGCCCCAACCGCCTCAGATTGGATTGCACTCTCAATTGAACTGCAGGGGCCGGCAGCACTTCTTCCAAAGGTCTTAATGGCTTGGCCAGTTCAGTCCGGAGCTTCAGGACGACGTCTTGGTCTTCAAGGTTGACGCAGCGTACCAGGACGGTCCCCTTTTGCACTGTGGTCAGGGAGCGGGCCACCAGTATACCAGGAGGCAAGCGCTCCGAGTAGCATGGCTCCACCTGCATCTCGAATTGGCAGGGCCATCACCGTCTGCCCAGGGGGCAGTACAAGCAGGGGAGCCGCTGGCGCGATGACTTTGCCCAGAGCCTCGCCCTCCCAGCAGTCCTGATGTACTCGCGCTTCCCGCACCAACTGCTCGAATACCTGTCCTTGGGCCGTGCGGGAACCCCACTGCTTCAGGATCTCGTGTGTGGTATCATTGAGGAGCAGATTGACGAACTCCCGTAGTATGTTCATGCCCAGAATGATTGGATGCTGCTTATCGGTTTCCCCTTGGGTCAGAACCACTCCTCTGCAGCCGAGGGATTTACCGCACAGCGTCACCTGTACCCATACCACCCCGGCAACAGGGACCTGTAGTTGATTGGTGGCTACCAGTCTGATCATGGGTCCCCACTGGGGTCTCGCTGCCTCGGGGAAATTCTGCCGAAAATAAGTTGCAGGCATAGTTGTCACTTGTGACCCCGTGTCCACTAGGCACCGGACGGCACGGCCCTCTACTTCTGCCCATACCACCGAACATTTTGTGACCTAATCTTTGGGACTTCCACCACCCCTAATCATGGTTTCTGGCTCCGAGCAGCGTCCCCCCAGCCCAGAGCCCTCTAGTTTAATGGCCGCCGCGGTGGGTATCTCCCATGCCGCTGACACTCTCGGGCGAAGTGGCCCAACTCCCTGCACTCATAGCACTGGGACTGCGAAGACCAACCGCGCCGGGTGGAGCGGGGCCCCCAGGGGCCAGGATTGGAACTAGGCCGTCCAGTCCCGGACTCAGTCCTTCTTTTCACTTCGGCCAACTCGCCCTTGATGTTCTTCAATTCTTGTTTCACCTCATCCACCCATTGAGGCTCCTCAACTGCATTCACGGAAGCCTCCACACTCCGGACCTTCCCCACAGGGACCGCCATCCCCTTCTCCTGCTCTCGAGCGCGTGCTTGACTTCCCACCTATGAAAAGTCCATACGTGGATTCATTCTGACCTGTTCCCGTAATGCCAGCTTTATTAACGGGTCCCGCAGTCCAGTCACCAACAGGTCGCGTAGTGTAATGTCAATAGGTCCTACCCCTATGCCGTCCTTCCTTTCAATGGCCGTGTGCAACTCTTGGAGGACATTCATATTCTGGGTGATGGTCTCCCCCTCCCCCTGCATCCGACTGAACAAGGGGACCTTAACTCCCCCACATTGGTTGGGTCCCCATGGGCCTGTTCTAAAACCTGTAAAACTTTATCAAAGGTGTTGCGGTGTCCCGGGGGCCTCAACATAACTGAATTCCGAGCCTCCCTGTCCAATGCCATGAGAGCTACTTCGGCTTCCAGGTCAGGAGTCATCGGGTGCATCCGAAAGAGCCCCCGCATCCATTCTGTCCAGCTCCATAGCATGGTATTAAAGCCGAAAAACCTAGGTAGGTTGCTCAGCACAGCCTCCAACGAAATGCTGGAACAGAGGCCCTCGTTATCTGTCAAGTTCACGGCCCTGCCCTGGTCTGGGGCGTCGTTGTCCGTGCTCGGAGACTGCATCCTACCGACTACGCCAAAATGTAGGTAATAGCAGGTACGCAGGATGCAGTGACGAGACGCGAGACTGAGTTGTACTTTGGGGAGAAACTTTTATAAATTTAAGCCGCTAGGGCTATACTAAGCAACCAAAACAAAGTAACAGCTATTGTCCTCGCAGGGACTCAGCACAAACAAACACTTTTAAAGAGAACACGACTAACCCGGCAAAGGCCGGTTACTATAGGGCCACGATATGGCCGACTACGGGTCCTTATTTCTTATAGTGTCACTTATCCGTCCTGACGTCCCTCGGCGTCTCTGATGAAGCTGCTTTGGCGTCGCAGCCGCTGGGCCCAGCTGCTGAAGATCTGTTGTAGTCTTCGGGTTCCCCAGCGCCCAGGGAGGAGTTGGGGCACAACAGGCCCGGAAGGAGTCCTTTGATGAGGTAACCCCCTGTAGAAACAGCGGGGTTCCGCTAGTTAGCGAGTTCAATCAGACTCCAGTCCCCAAGCAGGGTTGTGTCGCAGTTACCAGGAGTGGCAGTTGGCAGGCCACATGCACGGCCTGGGCGTGGGCAAAGAGTTTCTCCATAGGCAAGGAGTAGGCCCCAACTGCCGACTGCAGCGGGGTGATGTCAGCTGCGGGCGATGATGAACAGGCCGCAGCGGCGGGCTGAAGCGGGGCGGCAGCGGGCAGGACGCAGCCGCGGGCAGGAGTGAAGCGGCAGCAGCAGCCGCAAGAGGCGGCGGACAGGCCACAACGGGCTGATGCACAGTGGCAACGGCTGCGGACGACCGCGGGCAGGTCGTGTCCCCGGATTGGAGTGAAGCGGCAGTCTCTTGTCAGTAAGTTTGGCGCTTCCTCTCCGCAGGCCACTGTAAATCTCCCCTCTGCAGCTGGTCTCCTCTCTGGTCACCGTCTGTCACTCTGGCCCTCTCAAACTCCCACAGTCTCTTGCTTCATGTCTGCTGTTCCGCCAACTGCCTCCCCTGCATGCTCCCTGTCCCTTTTATACTCGCCCCTCCCCTTGCTGTCCTGTCACTCCCAGCAGTCCACTCTCCTCCTCCGTTCCCCGGTTACAGTTCCCTTAGGAACCTAGATGACGGTCCCCTTGGTTCTGGCCCGGACACTCTGCGGGGGCCCTCCTCCCTACACAATCTCCACATGTCCCTCTTGAAACTTGCTTTTTGACATGCCAGAAAAAGCCATGAATGGAAAGGAAAAGATCTCCTCAGAGTGTCCAAGTATGTGGTTACTTGTCTTCTGGGGCTCAGAATGGTGGGAGGAAGGAGGATCAGGGTAAGGATTATGTGGTCCAGCTTCTTGGTTAGCGAGACTGGACTGTGTGGAAGACAGGGTGGTGCTGGGTAACAGACTGAAAGTATTATCTGCCATCAAACCCACAACCTGCTCAAGCTATTCTGGCATTAAGAGTGTTGTCCCGTGCTCCTCCGTAAAGTGGGACAGGAAGCAAGGTCTCATTGATGAGCATGTTTGTTTTGCTCTGAGTAAACCCAGATTCACCTGGACCAGGGCCTCTGCATGCACCATCAACAGCCCGTCCACTTCCCCATCCCTTACCGCAAGCCTTACCCATTTTAAATTATCTACTCAGCCAAGAGCTGCATTATTACAGAATAGATTATATTTGAATTGTCCCTGAAAGGATTTTTTTCTTCTGTGTGGTAACAACATAGTCTGTAATGCATTCATACCTGCTGAAATGTCTGTAATATGGCAATCATTACTCTGCAAATGAACCCACAATTATTTTCAGTTATGAGGTGTATTAGGAGAGAATAGAATCTAATTCAATTGTCATTGAAAGAATTATTTCTTATACGTGGCAGCAACAAACTCTGGAACACAATCAAGCCTGCCAAAATGTCTGTAATATGATAATACGATAAACTCTGCTACACCACCGGACCCTCAATTTTTTTCAGATATCAGTGGTAGTATTAGAGAATAAAATTTATTTGCATTAGCCCTAAAAAGGGCTGTTGGGTTAAGATTGCACAATCAGGTAGATAAATGCTGTCCAGCACATTGTCACTTCTCCTGTGGTTCTTCCAAAGCTATTTCTACGTACAATGCAAGGAATATGGAGGCACCACATGTTAAATAGACCCGATGATGCTATGCGGCCGACGAATCACAGTAATGCTAGTAGCCAACATAGCTACGGCATTACTGTGATTAGCAGGCAATCCTCCCATGTTTAGTAACTGAAAATCAGGTGCCAAAAATGCGAAGCGGAGAATCGAGCATGGCCAATAAGTACCTAGGTACTCAATCAAGCGCACAGTATCAGGTTGCTTAATCAAACCTCGAGCACACTCTACTGATCACTAGTCGTAAACACTAGGGTGTCACCACAGAATTCCAAAGCAAACCCATTTGCAAAAACTGACTTTCCACTGGCACCTATCGCAAATGAGAAACTGTTAACTCTTGTAGTTCCAGCAGTTTTGGTCACAGCATGTGCACACATTTAGTATTTCAAGGTGTTGGCAGGAAAAATGATGCCTTTTTGCTTCATTTTTGTTGCGATTTTGCATGCGATTTTTATCCATCCATTTGAATAGGTGAAAAATGCTACAAAAACATTAACCCCTTAAGCCCCAAGGGTGGTTTGCACGTTAATGACCAGGCCAATTTTTACAATTCTGACCACTGTCCCTTTATGAGATAATAACTCTGAAACGCTTCCATGGATCCCGGTGATTCTGACATTGTTTTCTCGTGACATATTGTACTTCATGTTAGTGGTAAAATTTCATTCAAATAACTTGCATTTATTTGTGAAAAAACGGAAATTTGACAAATTTCCAACTTTGAATTTTTATGCCCTTAAATCACAGACATACGGCACACAAAAAACTTGATAACTAACATTACCCACATGTTTACTTTACATCAGCACAATTTTGAAACCAAAATTGGCTGGAATTCAGACTTTGCCCAGAGCCTCGCCCTCCCAGCAGTCCTGATGTACTCGCGCTTCCCGCACCAACTGCTCGAATACCTGTCCTTGGGCCGTGCGGGAACCCCACTGCTTCAGGATCTCGTGTGTGGTATCATTGAGGAGCAGATTGACGAACTCCCGTAGTATGTTCATGCCCAGAATGATTGGATGCTGCTTATCGGTTTCCCCTTGGGTCAGAACCACTCCTCTGCAGCCGAGGGATTTACCGCACAGCGTCACCTGTACCCATACCACCCCGGCAACAGGGACCTGTAGTTGATTGGTGGCTACCAGTCTGATCATGGGTCCCCACTGGGGTCTCGCTGCCTCGGGGAAATTCTGCCGGAAATAAGTTGCAGGCATAGTTGTCACTTGTGACCCCGTGTCCACTAGGCACCGGACGGCACGGCCCTCTACTTCTGCCCATACCACCGAACATTTTGTGACCTAATCTTTGGGACTTCCACCACCCCTAATCATGGTTTCTGGCTCCGAGCAGCGTCCCCCCAGCCCAGAGCCCTCTAGTTTAATGGCCGCCGCCGCCGTCCTTCCTTTCAATGGCCGTGTGCAACTCTTGGAGGACATTCATATTCTGGGTGATGGTCTCCCCCTCCCCCTGCATCCGACTGAACAAGGGGACCTTAACTCCCCCACATTAGTTGGGTCCCCATGGGCCTGTTCTAAAACCTGTAAAACTTTATCAAAGGTGTTGCGGTGTCCCGGGGGCCTCAACATAACTGAATTCCGAGCCTCCCTGTCCAATGCCATGAGAGCTACTTCGGCTTCCAGGTCAGGAGTCATCGGGTGCATCCGAAAGAGCCCCCGCATCCATTCTGTCCAGCTCCATAGCATGGTATTAAAGCCGAAAAACCTAGGTAGGTTGCTCAGCACAGCCTCCAACGAAATGCTGGAACAGAGGCCCTCGTTATCTGTCAAGTTCACGGCCCTGCCCTGGTCTGGGGCGTCGTTGTCCGTGCTCGGAGACTGCATCCTACCGACTACGCCAAAATGTAGGTAATAGCAGGTACGCAGGATGCAGTGACGAGACGCGAGACTGAGTTGTACTTTGGGGAGAAACTTTTATAAATTTAAGCCGCTAGGGCTATACTAAGCAACCAAAACAAAGTAACAGCTATTGTCCTCGCAGGGACTCAGCACAAACAAACACTTTTAAAGAGAACACGACTAACCCGGCAAAGGCCGGTTACTATAGGGCCACGATATGGCCGACTACGGGTCCTTATTTCTTATAGTGTCACTTATCCGTCCTGACGTCCCTCGGCGTCTCTGATGAAGCTGCTTTGGCGTCGCAGCCGCTGGGCCCAGCTGCTGAAGATCTGTTGTAGTCTTCGGGTTCCCCAGCGCCCAGGGAGGAGTTGGGGCACAACAGGCCCGGAAGGAGTCCTTTGATGAGGTAACCCCCTGTAGAAACAGCGGGGTTCCGCTAGTTAGCGAGTTCAATCAGACTCCAGTCCCCAAGCAGGGTTGTGTCGCAGTTACCAGGAGTGGCAGTTGGCAGGCCACATGCACGGCCTGGGCGTGGGCAAAGAGTTTCTCCATAGGCAAGGAGTAGGCCCCAACTGCCGACTGCAGCGGGGTGATGTCAGCTGCGGGCGATGATGAACAGGCCGCAGCGGCGGGCTGAAGCGGGGCGGCAGCGGGCAGGCCGCAGCCGCGGGCTGGAGTGAAGCGGCAGCAGCAGCCGCAAGAGGCGGTGGACAGGCCACAACGGGCTGATGCACAGTGGAAACGGCTGCGGACGACCGCGGGCAGGTCGTGTCCCCGGATTGGAGTGAAGCGGCAGTCTCTTGTCAGTAAGTTTGGCGCTTCCTCTCCGCAGGCCACTGTAAATCTCCCCTCTGCAGCTGGTCTCCTCTCTGGTCACCGTCTGTCACTCTGGCCCTCTCAAACTCCCACAGTCTCTTGCTTCATGTCTGCTGTTCCGCCAACTGCCTCCCCTGCATGCTCCCTGTCCCTTTTATACTCGCCCCTCCCCTTGCTGTCCTGTCACTCCCAGCAGTCCACTCTCCTCCTCCGTTCCCCGGTTACAGTTCCCTTAGGAACCTAGATGACGGTCCCCTTGGTTCTGGTCCGGACACTCTGCGGGGGCCCTCCTCCCTACACAATCTCCACATGTCCCTCTTGAAACTTGCTTTTTGACATGCCAGAAAAAGCCATGAATGGAAAGGAAAAGATCTCCTCAGAGTGTCCAAGTATGTGGTTACTTGTCTTCTGGGGCTCAGAATGGTGGGAGGAAGGAGGATCAGGGTAAGGATTATGTGGTCCAGCTTCTTGGTTAGCGAGACTGGACTGTGTGGAAGACAGGGTGGTGCTGGGTAACAGACTGAAAGTATTATCTGCCATCAAACCCACAACCTGCTCAAGCTATTCTGGCATTAAGAGTGTTGTCCCGTGCTCCTCCGTAAAGTGGGACAGGAAGCAAGGTCTCATTGATGAGCATGTTTGTTTTGCTCTCTGAGTAAACCCAGATTCACCTGGACCAGGGCCTCTGCATGCACCATCAACAGCCCGTCCACTTCCCCATCCCTTACCGCAAGCCTTACCCATTTTAAATTATCTACTCAGCCAAGAGCTGCATTATTGCAGAATAGATTATATTTGAATTGTCCCTGAAAGGATTTTTTTCTTCTGTGTGGTAACAACATAGTCTGTAATGCATTCATACCTGCTGAAATGTCTGTAATATGACAATCATTACTCTGCAAATGAACCCACAATTATTTTCAGTTATGAGGTGTATTAGGAGAGAATAGAATCTAATTCAATTGTCATTGAAAGAATTATTTCTTATACGTGGCAGCAACAAACTCTGGAACACAATCAAGCCTGCCAAAATGTCTGTAATATGATAATACGATAAACTCTGCTACACCACCGGACCCTCAATTTTTTTCAGATATCAGTGGTAGTATTAGAGAATAAAATTTATTTGCATTAGCCCTAAAAAGGGCTGTTGGGTTAAGATTGCACAATCAGGTAGATAAATGCTGTCCAGCACATTGTCACTTCTCCTGTGGTTCTTCCAAAGCTATTTCTACGTACAATGCAAGGAATGTGGAGGCACCACATGTTAAATAGACCCGATGATGCTATGCGGCCGACGAATCACAGTAATGCTAGTAGCCAACATAGCTACGGCATTACTGTGATTAGCAGGCAATCCTCCCATGTTTAGTAACTGAAAATCAGGTGCCAAAAATGCGAAGCGGAGAATCGAGCATGGCCAATAAGTACCTAGGTACTCAATCAAGCGCACAGTATCAGGTTGCTCAATCAAACCTCGAGCACACTCTACTGATCACTAGTCGTAAACACTAGGGTGTCACCACAGAATTCCAAAGCAAACCCATTTGCAAAAACTGACTTTCCACTGGCACCTATCGCAAATGAGAAACTGTTAACTCTTGTAGTTCCAGCAGTTTTGGTCACAGCATGTGCACACATTTAGTATTTCAAGGTGTTGGCAGGAAAAATGATGCCTTTTTGCTTCATTTTTGTTGCGATTTTGCATGCGATTTTTATCCATCCATTTGAATAGGTGAAAAATGCTACAAAAACATTAACCCCTTAAGCCCCAAGGGTGGTTTGCACGTTAATGACCAGGCCAATTTTTACAATTCTGACCACTGTCCCTTTATGAGATAATAACTCTGAAACGCTTCCATGGATCCCGGTGATTCTGACATTGTTTTCTCGTGACATATTGTACTTCACTTCATGTTAGTGGTAAAATTTCATTCAAATAACTTGCATTTATTTGTGAAAAAACGGAAATTTGACAAATTTCCAACTTTGAATTTTTATTCCCTTAAATCACAGACATACGGCACACAAAAAACACTACCCACATGTATACTTTACATCAGCACAATTTTGAAACCAAAATTTTTTTCATCACATTTGAAGCCACTTTGAGGGGTCTATATGATAGAAAATACCCAAAAGTGACACCATTCTAAAAACTGCACCCCTTAAGGTGCTCAAAACCACATTCAAGAAGTTTATTAACCCTTTAGGTGCGTCACAGGAATTTTTTGAATATTTAAAAAAAAAAGAACATTTAACTTTTTTTCACTAAAAAAATACTTCAGGTTCAATTTTTTTTATTTTACCAAGGGTAACAGGAGAAATTGGACTGCAAAAGTTATTGTGCAATTTGTCCTGAGTACGCTGATACCTGATATGTGGGGGGGAACCACTGTTTCGGTGCATGGCAGACCTCAGCAGGGAAGGAGCGCCGTTTGACTTTTTCAATGCAAAATTGGCTGGAATTCAGATCGGACGCCATGTCGCGTTTGGAGAGCCCCTGATGTACCTAAACAGTGGAAACCCCCCAAGTGACCCCATTTTGGAAACTAGATCCCCCACGGAACTTATCTAGATATGTGGTGAGAACTTTGAACCCACAAGGGCTTCACAGAAGTTTATAACGTACAGCGGTACAATTAAAAAATCATATTTTTTCCACAGAAATGATCTTTTCACCCCCAATTTTTATTTTTCCAAGGGTAACAGGTCCCTAAAAGTTATTGTGCAATTTGTCCTGAGTAGGCTGATACCCCATATGTGGGTGTAAATGACTATTTGGGCGCATGGCAGAGCTCGGAAGGGAAGCAGCGCCATTTGACGTTTTTGACTGGAATTGAGATCGGACACCATGTTGCGTTGGAAAACCCCTGATGTACCAAAACAATGGAAACCCCCCACAAATGACACCATTTTGGAAACTAGACCCCCCAAGGAACTTATCTAGATGTGTGGTGAGAACTTTGAACCCCCAAGGGCTTCACAGAAGTTTATAATGCCCGGGCGTGAAAATAAAAAAATCTTATTTTTTCCACAAACATGATCTTTTAGTCACCAATTTTTTCATTTTCCCAAGGGTACAAGGAGAAATTGGACCCCAAAAGTTGTTGTCCAATTTGTCCTGAGTACGCTGATACCTCATATGTGGGAGAAAACTACTGTATGGGCACACGTCGGGGCTCGGAAGGGAAGTAGTGACGCTTTGGAATGCAGACTTTGATGGAATGGTCTGCGGGTGTCATGTTGCTTTTGGAGAGCCCCTGATGTACCTAAACAGTGGAAACCCCCCACAAGTGACCCCATTTTGGAAACTAGACCCCCTAAGGAACTTATCTAGATGTGTGGTGAGCACTTTGAACCCCCCAGTGCTTCACAGAAGTTTATAACGACCGGGCGTGAAAATAAAAAAATTTCGTATTTTTTCAACAAACATCATCTTTTAGTCCCCATTTTCTTTATTTTCCCAAGGGTAACAGGAGAAATTGGACCCCAAAAGTTGTTGTCCAATTTGTCCTGAGTACGCTGATACCTCATATGTGGGAGAAAACTACTGTATGGGCACACATCGGGGCTCGGAAGGGAAGTAGTGATGTTTTGGAATGCAGACTTTGATGGATTGGTCTGCGGGTGTCATGTGCGTTTGGAGAGCCCCTGATGTACCTAAACTATTGAAACTCCCCCCAAGTGACCCCATTTTGGAAACTAGACCCCCCCACGGAACTTATCTAGATGTGTGGTGAGCACTTTGAACCCCCAAGTGCTTCACAGAAGTTTATAACGCCTTGGCGTGAAAATAAAAAAATCATTTTTTTCCACAAAAATGATATTTTTGCCCCCAATTTTTTATTTTCCTAAGGGTAACAGGAGAAATTGGACCCCAAAAGTTGTTTTGCAATTTGTCCTGAGTATGCTGATACCCTATATGTGGGGGTAAAACACTGTTTGGGCGCATGGCAGAGCTTGGAAGGGAAGGAGCACCATTTGACTTTTTCAACGCAGAATTGGCTGGAATTGAGATCAGACGCCATGTTGCATTTGGAGAGCACCTGATGTGCCCAAACAGTGGAAACCCCCAATTATAACTCCAACCCTAACCCCAACACACCCCTAACCCTAATCTGAGCCCTAACCCTAGCCCTAACAATAGCCCTAACCCTAGCCCTAACCCTAGCTCTAGCCCTAACCCTAACCCTAGCCCTAACCCTAATGGGAAAATGGAAATAAATACTTTTTTTTAATTTTATTATTTTTCCCTAACTAAGGGGGTGATAACGGGGGGGTTTGATTTACTATTTATGGCGGTTTTTATGTTTGGAGGCTGTCACACGCTAAAAGACGCTTTTTATTGTAAAAATAGTTTTTGCATCACCACATATTGAGAGCTATGATTTTTCCATATTTTGACCCACCGAGTCATGTCGGGTCTAATTCTTTGCGGGACGAGTTGACGTTTTTATTGATACCATTTTCGGGCACGTAACATTTTTTGATCGCTTTTTATTCCGATTTCTGGGACGCAGAATGAACAAAAACCAGCGTTTCATGAATTTCTTTTGGGCGGGTGCGTTTACACCGTTCCGCATGCGGTAAAATTGATAAAGCGGTTTTATTCTTCGGGTCGGTACAATTACAGCGATACCTCATTTAGGTCGTTTTTTTATGTTTTGTCGGTTTTTGCAATGAAAACAATTTTATATAAAAAATAATTATTTTTGCATCGCTTTATTCTACGAGCTATAACTTTTTTATTTTTTTGCAGATGATGCTGTATTGTGGCTCGTTTTTTGCGGGACAAGATGACGTTTTCAGCGGTACCATGGATATTTATATGCGTCTTTTTGATCGTGCGTTATTGCACTTTTTGTTCGGTGGTATGATAATAAATCATTATTTTTTGCTTCGTTTTTTATTTTTATTTTTTAAGGGGTTCGCTAAAGGGGTTAACTAATGGGACAGTTTTATAGGGCGGGTCGCTACAGACGCGGCGATACCAAATATGTGTACTTTTATTGTTTTTTTTTTTATTATTTTCAAAAAATGAATTTATTGGGGACTATTTTTTTTTTTTTTACTAATTTATTTAGCGATTTTTTAAAAATTATTTTTACACTATTTTTTTTTTTTTACTTTATTACACAGTCCCAGGTGGGACATCACTGTCCTGTGACAGATCGCTGATCTGTCACATCACAGATCACTGTGACAGATCAGCAATCTGTCACAGGCAGTTCTGCAGACTTCCTCATGCCTGCGCTTTGCAGGCAGTGAGGAAGTCAGCTCCCTACAGGCCCCCGAAGGCCCCCGTCGCCATCTTGGATCCGGGGGCCTGTAGGGAAGGAGTCCCCCGCAGCAGCGCTGCACATTGCGCTGCCGTGGGGGGCTCAGGGAAGCACGGAGGGAGCCCCCTCCCTGCCAATGCTTCCCTTTAACCCCCGGTACACCGTGATCGTGTTTGATCGCGGTGTACAAGGGGTTAACGTGTCGGGGGCGGACATTGTGCCAGGTGTCAGCTGTGATAATCAGCTGACACCCGGCCGCGATCAGCGTCGCTCACCACGTGGGCGCCGCTGATCGCATTAGACGTACTATCCCGTCCTTGGGAATTAAGTCCCAGGGCACATGGACGGGATAGTACGTTTGATGGCAGAAAGGGGTTAAAGGAATTGACATGTTGGAGATGGGAAAAAAAGCTTTAAAGGTTCAAATCTGCAAAGAAAAAGAAGCAGCATGTACATGGGATTTCAGAAATCTTATACACCTTGCTGATACTGTAAAACACTGCGGTGTTTTTTTTTAGCAGAAAAAAGTGTGATAAAAATGTGACATGCAACATGTGAACAAGGCCAGTCTCTCCAAAAATAATCTTATGGTCATGGTCACAAAAAAACCTGGAGAAGAATGGCATCTGGGATGGGGAAGAGGCATTGGAACAGAGAGACATAAATCGGTAAGTATTCTTTACTTGTCTTATTTGTATTTGCTGTTGGAAGAAAGTCAAACCCACAATTATAGTTTTTTTAACTGAAACCCACTTGTGTTTTCATAAAAGATTACTTGGTGTTAAACTTGTGGCGGTAAAGAGGTGGTACTAAACTAGAATTGATTTAATCCTAAATGTCTGTTTATTGTAATAATGCAATCTCTTTTCAAATATGCTTTCATTAAAAAGTCCCTATCATTCCCCCTCTAATCTGGCTGCTTTTTTTACCTACTTCTGTTTTGATGACATTTTTTTTGAGAATTCTCAGTGAATGCTGACATACTCAAACGGGACATCATCAGAGTGCAGAGGCTGCAGTCACTGCCGTAGCCTTTGCCACCAACCCTAAAATGAAGAGCCATGAACGTTTCAGGGGCTGGGCAAATCCCTGCTGTATTGAGCAACACTAACCAAATAACACAATGAAGACCAAGACGATCTCCAAACAAGTCCGGGACAAAGTTTTTGAGAAGAACAAGTCAGGATTGGGTTAGAAAAAATATCTCAATCTCTGATGATCCCCCGGAGCACCATCAAATCCCTTATGATCAAATGGAAAGAAAAAGGTACCACAACAAACCTGCCAAGAGAGGGACGCCCACCAAAGCTCTCAGCATGGTCATGGAGGGCATTAATCAGAGTTGCAGCACAGAGACCAAAGGTAACCCAGCAGGAGCTGCAGTGTTCCAAGCAGAGACTAGAGTATCTGTTCATGCGACCACAATAAGCCGTACACTCCATAGGGGTGGCCTTTATGGAATAATGATGAGAAAAAAGCCTTTACTTACACACAAAAATTGTAAGGCTTGTTTGAGTTTGCCAAAAGGTATGTGGAAGACCCAAAAATGTATGGGGGAAGGTGCTGTGGTCAGATTAGGCAAAAATTGTACAATTTGGCTACCAAGGTAAACACTATGTCTGGCCCCAAACCAACACAGTTTTCACCCCAAGAACACCATCCCCACAGTGAAACATGGTGGTGGCAGCATCATGCTGTGGGGATGTTTTTCAGCAGCAGGGACAGGGAAAATGGTCCGATTTGAGGGGGAAGGTGGATGGTGCGAAATACAGAGATATTCATGAACAAAACCTGTTTCAGTCTGTTTGTGATTTGAGACTGGGAGATGGGTTTACCTTCAAACAAAACAATGACCTAAAGCATACTGCTAAAGAAACACTCGAGAGGTTTAAGGGGGAGACGTGTAAATGTTTTGTAGTGGCCTAGTCAAAGCCCAGACCATAATCCAATTGAGAAACTGTAGTCAGACTTGAATTGCTATTAAGATAAATAGTATTCTGGACTGATATCTACATTTTCAGTAAAGATAAGAAGACCTATTTTTTTTACATAAATCTGACCCCATAACACTGGTCCTGTATACCTTGCAGAAGATTCACAAAAAATTACAGTTTCCTCCTGGGCATCCTATTGTAGCATCTACAGGCTCAATTTTTTCTACATTAGCAATCTACGTTGAAAAAATCTTTACACCATTAATTAAAAACACAAAGTCATTTATTTTTTACATATCCCATTTTCTGAGTATCATTAGATCCTTAAAAAACATACCACATGATTGCTTCTTAATAGAGTTCAATGTCAATAGTCTATACACATCTATTTGCTATGCTAATGGTCTCACTGCTGACTCCAAATTATCACAATCTACCTCATTTTCATCTAATCAAGTTTCGTTCTGCATTTATTTATTCTACCTTATTCTGAATGAGAACTACTTTGTATTTGGTGACATTTTTTATCTACAATTGAAAGGGACAGCTATGGGGTCCAGTGTGGCCCTCCCTACGCAAGCTGCTTCATGTCTAATTTTTGAGGATCAGTATGTTCATAGCCATGCCTTGTTTAAACACGCTTTACTGTGTTTACATTATATTGATGACATAATCTGTATTTGGATTGGAAATTTTAAGTCATTTTACACTTTTTTTAATCTATCAACTCCTGTGATCCTGACAAACAATTTACCACTCATATAAATAAGGTGCAGATCAATCTTCTTGATTTTCTGGTTAAAAAAGATTCCACTGGTTGTTTATCCACTGATTTATACAAAATAAACACCGATTGTAATAGTTTGCAATCATCAAAATCATCTTTAGCAACATCTCAGTTCTGTAGAATTGATCAAATTGTTGGTGATAGCTCCACTAAACAAGTTCACATGAAGGAGATGACCACTCGTTTCCATAACCGTGGTTATTCTCCATATGTATTACATTATACCTGTAGGGTTTCCTCCCAGTCCAATGTATCACAAGTCTCTCCCACACCTACCATTCATTAATGCATATCACCTTTTTATGCTTAGGATGTAAAAGCTGATACTGAACCGCTCCAACCCACACTACGACAATTTACTTTTACTTTTGGTAGATATGGCAAGTATCCCTGTCTCAGGTGTAATCCATGTCCAGTTCAAATGTATTAAAGGGCGACCGTATTCTACATCCACATACGGGTTGGATTTTCCATGTTAAACACTTCTACACATGTGACTCCCCATTTGTTCTATATGCAATAAGATGTCCTTGAGGTCTTGTTTAAGTGGGTGAAACCACCCATCGGATATTAGACTACATATCCAAGCATAAATCTACCATTAGACACAAACTGTGCGAATTGCCTATTCCCTAACATTTCACAAAATTTGACTCTATGGATGAGGCCTAAGTCCAGTTCACACATCTGACATGCACGGTCTATGTTCGGACATGTCCAGACCGGCAGCAGGTCTAATGGCCCAAACTCAAAAGCCCCACATATGATTATAGAGCTGTCAAGAAGTGACCCGCAGTTAGTAAGGACCAGGAAATAGGGACGTGTGATCCGACATTGCAGGGAATATTACAGGCCTGAAATATATCTTTTCCACTCCTACAACGAGATACAGACTGCTGCAATTATTACACAGGATCCAATCTACAAAACATGGTGAAGTAGGCCAGTGGCTGGAAAATCTACATTTCTACATGTGGACTTTGCTATTGTTACAGGAAATGCCTAAAATATTAGGAAGATTTATTTGATTAGTCTGCTGCTCGTAGTCTTATCCCGGCACCTTGCGAGCTTTCCTCTCCACACTGATGAAGGACCAGGACTCCTATGGGGCAATCAGGACTGCACCACGGGAATGAGAATTAGACGTAAATAGGTGAAACAGTTCCTTCACCTCCTCCTCCTACCTAATCTTAAAATGAGCACTGGTCTACAAAGCTTAATCCCTTTCCGACTGTGGTAATAGCAGGTACGCAGGATGCAGTGACGAGACGCGAGACAGAAATGACTTTAAACGTTAACTTTTATTGATAAATGCCGTTAGGGCTATTGTTATGGGTCGCCCTCCCAGGGCTGTGGGGTACTCGGTACCGGGCCGGTCTCTCAGAGGGGAATGTCACAGCAGCAGTGACCCGGTCCGTGGCCCTGGGCGCCCATGTAAAAGGGATGAAGTGATGGAATAAAGTTTATGAGTGATTCGTGATGCCACCTGTGGTATTCGGCAATGAAGATGTTAAGCCGACGCTGCGGACAGATCCTCTGGGACAGATGGTGGGGTGCAGCAATGATGGTGTAGCCCTCCACAGGCAGGGCTGTAGTCCCAGGGCAGAGTAGATGAAGAGGATAGGTGTTGAGGAAGAGGGTGTAGTGTTTGGCACAGAGATGTAGCAGTGCTGGAGAGTTTGCAGGAAGAAGGCAAAGACACAACAGGAGGCAGTTTCTTTACCTTTACTTTGTTTGGCAAAAGCAGTCCAGGGTCCAGATTAAAGATGGCACGGGAGCTGGCTAGCCTGGAAGCAACTTAGGAATCTCTCTAGGCAGATGGATTGTGTAGTCTCCTTCCTAGCGCTTAGTTTTAGGTACTTGCAGTACAGTGTTACACTGAAGTTCCACTTGCTTATCCTCTTTAGAACTCCCTCGTATGGCAGACAGCTGTAGCCTTTCTCTTCTGGCTCACACATCGCTGTTGTGCCTCCGAGTCTTATGTGGGAATAGAGCATTTACAGCTTCCTATTCCTCCGATTTCTGTTGCAGGAACATCAGTATCCATACAACCTTGGAGATCGGGCTCCAGATCATGCGCTACAGCTGGGATGAGCCTGAACTCTCTGCTCAATCTCCCAGCTCTTCTCCTCATGTCCACACACGTTGCCCTCCTCACACAAACTCCTAATTCCCCCTTCCTGGCCCCCAGAGAGCAGCTCTTC
Source organism: Dendrobates tinctorius (assembly GCF_039654945.1). Classification (NCBI taxonomy): domain Eukaryota; kingdom Metazoa; phylum Chordata; class Amphibia; order Anura; family Dendrobatidae; genus Dendrobates; species Dendrobates tinctorius. The sequence goes on from NW_027361981.1 coordinate 2,356,792, forward strand.
CCCCAGTTTTGGGTTCAGAGCTCCTCCTGCTGGCCTGGAGTGGGAGTTGTGTTGTGTGCTGTGGTTAACTGCCAGAGAGATCCTTTATTGCTTCCAAGCATGACATCACACTCCCTAGGAGGAAGGTATTGCCACTGTGGAGACCATAATCCTGGGGGCGCCACATTCCCCCCTAGTGCAATTCAGTACTCCCGGACTGAAGAAAAACATGTAAACATATAAACAAATGAACAATTATAAATGTAACAATATTTAAAAAAATGAAAAATTACAAAAACCAAAGCTCAAAAATAGTCCTGATGACGATTAGTCCATGCGTCAATGTCCATGGTCCAATTCCTGAGCAAGTTGGTAACTATATACAATATAGCTTTGACCACACATAGTCCTGTGGCCCAATTGTCCATCAAAAACAAACTGAGATTGTTCAAAAGTTCTTACAGAATCTCTGTAGGCACAAAACTTGAAACGTTGCATATTTACAGATTAACATTTACAAAGCTTATCTATATGCGGAACCTTAGGGGTGGAATACCTTGGGTACTACGAACAGACCTACGTAGCACTGGTGTTGTTGGGGATCTTACTGGATGCCTTGTGTTAACTACTACTGGTGTAGGGTGTGTTGTACTGGCTACATGACTGTTGGTTCTGCGTAGCACAGGGATACTAGATTTCCTAGGACCACTTCTACTCACTGTGGGCATGACAGATTCACGACTGGCAGGGTGAGAATTCTCTTGTTCCACTGCTGGTGTGGCATCCGCTGCTTGTTCTTGCTGGTTTTCAGGGTGGTCTTGAGTCACTTCTTCTTGCACTACCAGTTGGGGAAAGGTCAAAACTGGCACCACTATGGCTTGATTCGCTCTAGTCCAATTTGCAGGGAATTCTCCAAGTACAGTGCTGACCTTTTCTTCTTCTATGGGTTAAAGGTTGTTTTGCTCTTCCATTCTGTCCTTTAGATGGTCAGGGCTCAGTTTCAGATGATCCCTCGATACTGCTGATGATGTTTCTCCTCCATCCTTACTGATAAGGCACACTTTGGTGTTGTCGAAGTTTGATGGTAAGAAGGTGTAGGGTTCAACTTCCCATTGGTCATCCAATTTATGCATCCTTCTTTTCCTCTTTAGGACTTGTTCTCCTGGTGACAAGGGAATTGCAGGTACATGTTGATTGTAGGTCTTCTCCTGTTTTTGTCTTGCCTGAGCTAGACTCTTCTCTATGCACTCTTGTACTCTACGGTACTGCTGCTGCCGCTCCGTATCCCAGCCAGCATCTGGTGATGTCACCTCAGGTGTCAGGACTCCCATATCCAAATCAATAGGCAGCTTGTGAGGCCTCGCTCTCATTAGGTAGGCTGGAGTGCAGTTGGTGGAATTCACAGGAATGTGATTGTAGAGGTCGACCAAATCTGGCAACTTCTCTGGCCACAGATTCCTTTCTTCCAAAGGCAAGGTCTTCAGTAGATCGATCACCACTTGATTCATCTTTTTTTACACATGCCATTGGTCTGTGGATGGTACGGTGTTGTCCTGACCTTCTTGCAACCGTACAAGTTACAGAATTCCTGGAACACTTCTGCCTCAAAGGCTGGACCTTGATCTGAAAGCACTCGCTCGGGATATCCGTGTGGTCGACAAAAGTGCTGTTGGAATGCTCTGCTGCTGTCCTGGCTGTTTGATCCTTGACAAGCACGACTACTAGGAATCTCGAGTAGTGGTCAACGATGGTATGAGCATAAACGTAGCCTGAACGGCTTGGAACCAGCTTCACATGGTCCAGGGCTACCAACTCAAGTGGTTGTTTGGTTATTATTGGCTGCAAAGGAGCTCGTTGGCTGTTACGGTCCTTCCTGCGCAGGTTGCATTGTTCACACTCCCGGCATCAATTTTCAATGGCTTTCCTCATACCAGCCCAGTAGAATCTCTCTCGGAGCAAGGCCTCCAACTTCTTCCATCCGACGTGTCCAACTCCATTGTGGTATGCTTCCAAGACCATTGATGGTCTTTGGGACTACCACCTGCCAGACCAGCTCATGAGTGCGGGCATTGATACTCCTCCAACACAGCTTTCCCTCATAGATGAACAGCCGGCCTCTTTCCTTCCACAACTGCTGGGTTTCTTCAGGAGCATCTGGATCTGGGTGTGAGTCAGCTTGTGACAGTAGCTCCTTTACCAGGTGGACTGCAGGGTCGCTATACTGGGTTCCTGCCCAGTCATGATGAGGCAATGGATTTAGGGTGGCCTCTTTCATGATAGACCGTCTGTTTTTCACTCCTTGGGCACGTTGGGCCGCAATTGGCCAGTGGAACGCAGGTAACTCTATTTCTTCGAGTGCCTCAGGGTCTTCTCCTGCATCTGGCAGATTGGGCATTCTGGACAGCGCATCAGCATTGGCATTCATGTGCCCCGCTCGGTACTTGATGGTAAAAGTAAATTCATAGTTAGACAGCCGGGCCATCCATCGCTGCTCCAGTGTGCCTAGTTTTGCAGTTTCCAAGTGAGTCAATGGGTTGTTGTCCGTGAAGATGATAAACTTGGCTGAAGCTAGGTAATGCATGAATCGTTCAGTCACAACCCAGACTATGGCGAGGAACTCCAATTTGAAGGAACTGTAGTTGTCAGGGTTCCTTTCAGTGGGGTGAAGCTTCCTGCTGGCGTAGGAGATCACTCTTTCTTTGCCATTCTGTACCTGTGACAGTACTGCTCCCAGTCCCATGTTGCTGGCATCAGTATACAACACAAATGGCTGGTCATAATCTGGGTAGGCCAGAACTTCATCTCCTGTGAGAGCCATCTTCAGTCGAGTGAAGGACCTCTCCAGTTCCTCATTCCATTCAAATGTGGGACTCTTTTTCCTCGCTTTCTTGGGCTGGCCCACTAGAAGATTTTGCATAGGCGTGGCTATTTCAGTGAAGCGTTTGATGAACCTTCGGTAGTAGCCTACCAACCCGAGGAATTGACGTACTTCATGGAGGTTGCTGGGCTTTTGCCAGTCCTGGATGACAGTGACTTTGTCTGGATCTGGTGCCACACCTTCTGCACTCACTACATGACCGAGGTACTGTACCTTGGGCTTCAGGAGGTGGCATTTGGATGGCTTCACTTTCAGGCTAAAGTTGGACAAGGCTTCAAACACCTCAGCCAGGTACTTCAGATGGTCTTCATAAGTCTTGGAGAAAACAATGACATCATCAAGGTATAATAGAACTGTCTCGAAGTTCTTGTGTCCAAGACAGCACTCCATTAGCCACTGAAATGTCCCAGGGGCGGTGCAGAGCCCGAACGGCATGTAGTTGAACTCGCAGAGACCCATTTGGGGTGGTAAGCGCTGTTTTCACCTTCTCTGTCTCTGCCACAGGAACCTGCCAATACCCACTAGTGAGATCTAAGGTGGAAAAATAGTTAGCAGTTTTAAGTGCAGCTAATTACTCCTCAATTCTGGGTAATGGGTATGCATCCTTATGTGTAATGCTGTTAATTTTTCTGTAATCAACACACATTCTCATGGTACCATCTTTCTTTTTCACAAAGACTATTGGGGCTGTGTGGCGCCCCTGAGGCTCAGTCGCCACAGAGGTACTGCACCTCCTCCTGAGGTGTGGTGCCCCACCATCCAGGTAAGGTGGAGACTCCTGACCACGCTCCAACACCTGCACCCCACACCACAAAGTAGTGTAGCAAAGCACCTTCGGCGGCTCCCTGCTTGGAGTATAGCAAAGCACCCATTGGTGGCTCCCTGCTTGGAACACGAAACGTGCTGGGAGGTGGGTGGAGTTAGATTACATTTCAAGGAGCGGGAAGAGTTTAAGACAGTCAGTCAGTAGTTGGTTGGAGAGAGAAGAAGATCCCTAGAGAGAGGGATAGATGGATGGAAGTGCTGCAGCAGATCCCAGTGATCTGGGTCTGTTGGCACGGGAAAGAGAGAAAGAGAGAGCAACATAGACTGAAAGCTTGACTCCATAGAACGGAACGTGAGGAGTAAAAGAGAACAGAGGACGTGGGTGAGAAGAGAACCCTTCCTAGAAGTTCTAAGCGCAAGGCCGGGGCCCGGTCCCCGAGGTTGTACGGATACTAATGATCCTGCAGCAGACACCGGAGGAATAAAAGTAGTTACCACGTTATTCCCACACAAGACTTGGGGGCACAACAGCAACTGGATAGTGAGCCGGGACTTAGTAGCAAGGAGTCCCCGAAGCATGCTACAGCTGTCTGCCGTACAGGTAGAGTTCATAGGAACATCAGACAGGAGGAACTCCAGTGTAACTCAGTACTAGGAGTACTTCATCTAAAGGCGCTATAAGAGGAGACATTCAGGAAGGCACAAGTTGGCGGAGTGTTGGAAAGGAGTATTCCATCTGGCCTGGGGGTTGACTGAGTCCCAGACCCAGAGGACACGGCACAGAAGCAGGAACCTGTTTGTACGACAGACTGTGAGTAAAGCTTTGGAACTACATGCCCTGGTGTCCTCCATTTATTCCATCTAAGTGTCACCATATCAACTCTGCCCTGGGACTACAGCCCTGCCTGTGGAGGGCTATACCATCACTGCTGCACCACACCATCTGTCCCAGAGGATGTCTGCAGCGTCAGCCTAACATCTACATTGCCGAACACCACAGGTGGTGTCACGACTTGTTTATTCACACTGGACATTTACAATGGGCGCCCAGGGCCACGGGCCGGGTCACAGCTACCGTGACAACTTCCATTGAGATCCACTGGGCCTGGTACCGAGTACCCCACAGCCCTGGGTGTGAGGGTGTCCCAGCTGCCCAGGGGCTACAACTGTCTCTGATCACCCCAACCTCCTTCATTTCCCACAACATAATTTTGGCACATTGATATTGTGTTGGGGGTATAGGCCGGTACCTTTCTTTAATGGGTGGATGATCTCCAGTGGGGATATGGTGTTGAACCCCTTTTGCCTTCCCAAAGTCTAGGGGGTGTTTACTGAGTACCCGCTCATACTCCTGAGTCACTCGGTAAACCCCACTCTTTTGGTATGAAGGGGTGGAGTCAGTTCCCACCTGCAGCTGCTGACACCACTCCTCCAGCTGCTTTACAGAGCCATTGTCCTCCACCTGGTCGGATGAGACCAAGGGCTCTGCTGCCCGTATTGCATTGTTACTGACAGAAAGCAGCTTAGCAACTGTGGCATACCGAGGTATTGTTGCCTCCTCCTCCCCACAATTCAAGAGGCGTACAGGTACTCTCCCTTTGCGAACATCAACTACCCCTCTGGCTGTCAGGACAGTGGGCCGGCTATCAGAGCACACTGGCTCTACCAATGCTTGGTAATCTTTTCCTCTGAGGCCTAGGGCTGCCCGACACTAAATTAACATTTCACATCTGGGGGTATCGCAATGGGGAAAGAATCACTCACTCTGACGCTGCCAATTTCTCCGCCAGAGAGTTCTACCTGCTGCCTTTGCATCAGGGCCTTGACCTCCTTCTGCAGGACTCATGTGGTGCCCCTGAGGCTCAGTCGCCACAGAGGTACTGCACCTTCTCCTAAGGTGTGGTGCCCCACCATCCAGGTAGGTTGGGGGCTCCTGACCACGCTCCAACACTCACACCCCACACAATAGAGTAGTTCAGCAAAACCACATTGCAGCTCCTTGCTTAGAGAGAAGCAGAGGACCTTTGGTGGTTCCCTGCTTGGAACACTAGACGCGCTGGGAGGTGGGTGGAGTTGAGAATACATAAAAGAGCGGGATGGTTTAGGATTACAGGTCAGTCAGTCAGAAGGAGAGGAGGAGAGAGGAAGCCACTCGGAGTGGAGTGGGGATCCCTGGAAGAGGGATGGAGGAAGGAGTGCTGCAGCTATCTCAGTGACCTGAGCCAGCTGGCACGGGAAAGGAAAGAAGGAGAAAGACATTGAACTGAAGCCTGAGCTTCCATAGGAGAGAAAGACAAGCACGGAACGTAGGAGTAAAAGGGAACACAGAGGACGTGGGTTAGAGGAAGAATCCTGCCTAGAAGTTCTAAGCGCAAGGCCGGGGCCCGGTCCCCGAGGTTGTATGGACACTAATGGTTCTGCAGCAGACACCGGTGGAGTAGTGGGCTGTAAATGCACTACTCCCATCTAAGACTTGAAGGCACAACAGCAACACGGATAGAGAGCCGACACTCAGGAGTAGAGAGTCCCTGAAGCAGGTTACAGCTGTCTGCCGTACAAGTAGAGTTCTTGGGAACATCAGTCAGGAGGAACTCCAGTGTAACTCAGTACTAGGAGATCTTCACATTTAAAGGCGCTATAGAGGAGACGTTCAGAAAAGGCACATAAGTTGGCGGAGCGTGGAAGGGAGCCTTCCATCTTGCCTGGGAGTTGACTGACTCCCTGACCCGGAGGACACGGCACAGAAGCGGGCACTACAGACTGTGAGTAAAGCTTTGGAACTACATGCACTGGTGTCCGCCATTCCTTCCTGCGTCCGTCCGCCTGGCACTGCTACATCCCCTGTGCCGGACACTACCCCATCTAAGTGTCTCGACATCTACAATGCCCAGGGACAACAGCCCTGCCTGTGGAGGGCTATAACATCATTGCTGCACACACCATCTGTCCCAGAGGATCTGTCTGCAGCATTGGCTTAACACCTCCCTTGCCGAACACCACAGGTGGCGTCACAAACTATTCATTTAACTAGATTCCACCATTCACATCTTCCTATTACTTGGGCGCCCAGGGCCACGGTCCGGGTCACCGCTGCTGTGACACATCCCACTGATACCGGCCCGGTACCAAGTACCCCACAGCCCTGGGAGGGCGACCCACTCATTGCTCACTGGAACCAGCAGTCTCAGCCACCTGTTGCAACAAAACAATAACCTCGGCAAGACAATTTTCAATCACATTAGTACCTAAGGTCATCATTGGGTTACATTCTCGTCGATCAATGTCTACAACTATCAGACCTTGAGATTTTAACTCTACTCACCCCTCTTTAATGGTAATCTCTTTACATCCTACTTGCGGCAAAGACTGATCATTGCTTGCAACTACTGAGAGTTCATCACTTGGACCACGGGTAAGTTCAGAGTCAGCCCAATACCGCTTGTAAAGGATATATGGCATAGCTGTCACCTGAGAGCCAGTGTCCAGCAAAGTGTTATGGGGATGCCGTCAATCACCACTGGGAGGACCGGTCACCCTCCAACATACTTGGCTCGCCAGTTCTTTGGGCCTCGTGGTCCTACTCCTGGGGGTTGGCCCTCTGCCCCAGTGGTTGCTCGTTTAAATAACAGAACCTTGCAATGTGGCCTGCCTTGTGGCAGTGACGACAGATGGGATGTCCGTCCAGGTCATAGCGATCGTTGTCTCTCCCTCGGCGTGGCGGGATCCTCTTCTTCCGTAGCCACGGGACATCCTCTGGACTGGAGGCCAGCTGGATCTTCTCCTTGGATGACACCTGCAGGGACTGCACAGTTTTGGCAAGTGCAGCCATATTTTTGGTCAGCTCCTGGACCTGAAGACGCAGTTCGGCAGATGGGTCTTTGTCCAGAGGGAAAGATGCTGCTTCTTGATGGTATGTGATCGCTGGGCGCCTAGTGGGCGCTGGAGGCTGACATTTGGTTTATGCAGCACCCGAATAGCCCTGTCTTTGAAGTCTGCAAAGTCTAGGTCAGGGTTTTGTAGGGCTATGATTCGCAGCTGTGCTTTGTGGGTACTGGATAAGAGGGCCTCAATAAATTGCTCCTTTAACAGTCTGTCTCCATCTTTCACACTGTCAGGATCAATCTGCTAGATGGCTCGCAGCGCCTCCTGCAGGTTAAGAGCATAGTCCTATGTACTGTTCTGCGCTCTCTGCTTACACCCAAAGAATCTCATTTTTATTTCAGCTGCAATGCGAGTGTCAAAGGTGCTTCCTAGCTTAGCCAGGATCTTTTTAACAGTCTCTTTATCAGTGTCCTGCCAGGCTTTTACTTTCCTTTGCGCTGCACCAGTTAGCTGCCCAATAAGGATGTTCCCTTTCTGATTTTCAGACAGAGGATACACCTCAAACAAACTGCACAGTCTCTCCTTAAATTCACTCAGGGTATGTGACTCCCCTGAGTACTGCAGTAGCCAGGCCGCTCCCAGTATATAGGGCATGGACAGCGGCATTATGGGGACCGCTGCGGTGGGCGCTGATTCTTGTGGCGCTGTGGAGGCAGCGCTGGCTGCTGGAGGCAGCGGCGCTATGGGAGCCGCAGCTGCGCTGGGCCCCGCAGCTTGGGCACTGTGGGGTTTGCAGTGGCGTCCGCCGCTGCGTCTGCTCTTGCTTCAGACATTCTCTTCCCCCCCAGTTAATGTTTGCTAGGCCCTGGGTTGCGCTGGCTTACCGGTTACCGCTCCACCGGCTGGACGATCGGGGGACGCTGGTACTGCAGGCATCGGCTTCTCACTTCTCGCGCGCTGGCCTCTTCCCGCGCGGCACTTCACTTTTCGCACTTTCTGGCTGGCTCCGCCCACGACGGCCCGCCCCTTCGGCTTCCCGCACACGCCAAGCAGCCGGGTAATGGCGGCAATTGCACAAATAGTCTATGGCATACAACACAGTCTCTGGCACACAGGACCCGGGGGTACCGGGCTCCGTAAATCCTGTTCGTGACGCCAAAATGGGTTGCCCTCCCAGGGCTGTGGGGTACTCGGTACCGGGCCGGTCTCTCAGAGGGGAATGTCACTGCAGCAGTGACCCGGTCAGTGTCCCTGGGCGCCCATGTAAAAGGGATGAAGTGATGGAATGAAGTTTATGAGTGAATGATTCATGACGCCACCTGTGGTGTTCGGCAATGAAGATGTTAAGCCGACGCTGCAGACAGATCCTCTGGGACAGATGGTGGGGTGCAACAATGATGGTGTAGCCCTCCACAGGCAGGGCTGTAGTCCCAGGGCAGAGTAGATGAAGAGGATAGGTGTTGAGGAAGAGGGTGTAGTGTTTGGCACAGAGATGTAGCAGTGTTGGAGAGTTTGCAGGAAGAAGGCAAGGACACAACAGGGGGCAGTTTCTTTACCTTTACTTTGCTTGGCAAATGCAGTCCAGGGTCCAGATTACAGATGGCACAGGAGCTGGCTAGCCTGGAAGCAACTTAGGAATCTCTCTAGGCAGATGGATTGTGTAGTCTCCTTCCTAGCGCTTAGTTTTAGGTACTTGCAGTACAGTGTTACACTGAAGTTCCACTTGCTTATCCTCTTTAGAACTCCCTCGTATGGCAGACAGCTGTAGCCTTTCTCTTCTGGCTCACACGTCGCTGTTGTGCCTCCGAGTCTTATGTGGGAATAGAGCATTTACAGCTTCCTATTCCTCCGATTTCTGTTGCAGGATCATCAGTATCCATACAACCTTGGAGATCGGGCTCCAGATCATGCGCTACAGCTGAGAATGAGCCTGAACTCTCTGCTCAATCTCCCAGCTCTTCTCCTCACGTCCACCGACGTTGCCCTCCTCACACGAACTTCTAATCTCCCCTTCCTGGCCCTCAGAGAGTAGCTCTTCCCCCAGTTTTGGGTTCAGAGCTCCCCCTGCTGGCCTGGAGTGGGAGCTGTGTTGTGTGCTGTGGTTAACTGCCAGAGAGATCCTTTATTGCTTGCAAGCATGACATCACACTCCCTAGGAGGAAGGTAATGCCACTGTGGTGACCATACTCCTGGGGGCGCCACAGTTACGCAACCAACAGTATAACAGTAGTTGTCCTCGCAGGGAGCCAATACACATAAACAAGGATTGGGAGAACATGACTAATCCGGCAAAAACCGGTCACTATATGCCCGTGGAATGGCTGACTACGGGTCCTTAGTCACTATGTATCACTTATCCATCCTGACGTCCCTCGGCGTTCTGCTCCATGGTGTGTCTGCGTCGCAGCCACTGGGCCCAGCCGCTGAAGATCTGGCGTAGTCTTCAGGCGTTCCGACGCCCAGGAGTAGGGGCACAACAGGCCCGCAGAGATTTCTTTGGCGGGATGTCCTCCAGCGGAGGCAGTGGGACACCACCTGGGAGTGGGAGAGGGGAGGCTGCAACTCCCTGACAGGGACTGTCAGCGGTGGTGGTAAGTGGCGGTTGATAGGCCACAGGCGCAGTCTGAGGCCGCACTGGAGGATCCGCAGCGGGCACAGGCCCAGTCTCTACCGCGGACTGGAGCGGGGTGGTGGCAGCTGCGAGCGGCAAAGGAGGAGTCACCGCCGTCGTCAGGAGTGAAGCGGCGGTGGCTGCGGGCAGCAGCGAGGAGGCTGCAGCCGCGAGCTGGAGTGAGGCGGTGTCGGCCGCAGAAGGCTGTGAGCAGGCCGCAGCCGTGAGCTGGAGTGAGGCGGCGTCAGCCGCGGACGGCTGTGAGTAGGCCGCAGCCGAGAGCTGGAGTGAGGCAGCAGTCTGCTTTTGTCGGTAAGCTCGGCGCCGTCTCCCTGCGGTCCACCGAGAGTCTCCCTCCTGTCGCTGTTCTCCTCTCTGGATGCTGCTCATGGCTCTCTCTCTCTGGCCCTCCCCAAGTCTCCACCTCCTTCTCCCTCGTTCTGCTAAATCACACAGTCTGGCCCTCTCCGCCCCTCTTCTCTGGACTCCTCCCCCAACTGCCCTGTCAGTCTCAGCAGTTGTCATGATCCAAGGTGGATCTGATAGTTTAAATGAAAAGTGAACTTTTTTTCCTTTGGCTTGGTGCCAAAGTGGGTTGATTGCCCCCGGTGGCCATTAGAATTATTACAAGTGGTGTCGTTCATTCTAAGTTGCCCCGGTGGTGGTGAGCGGTAGCGCACTTTAGTTTCTTTGGTTTAATGTGCACTTAATTATAAATCAAGTGTGAGGCTCTATAAAAGAGAGCCAGGTGTGTTCAATCACTGTTGGTGATATTGTGTGTCATTTTGCAAGTAAGCCTGGGGGAGGAAGGAGCTGAACATGAGTCCTGTGCAGCCCAGCCAGAGGGGACGAGTGACAGCTAGGTGGTCTGCAAGAAGGGCTGGCATGGCGTGGTGGGGTCACAGTTTATGGTGTTGGCAGGAAGTGCTTGCATGGCTTGGTGGAGTGACGACTATGGAGAGAGTTGCACTCAGCATGCGGGACTTGGTTGCTGAGAGCTGGACTCAAGCATGCTTGACTTTTTGGGCAGGAGCTGAACTCATCTTTGGTACTCTGTTACTGGACTTCTGCAATTGGTGGTGGACTCTGCTCCAAGGCTGCACTATGGTGAAGGATCCAGTTATGGTGATGGATCCGGGTGGAGGAGAAGATGCACACAGGTGGTGGGCTCTTGCTAGGAGCGTACGAAACAGAGCAAAGCTAAGTGGTGTTTCCCCTGTTTTGTCATCTTTCCTCAGGTGTGTTTTAGTGTAGTGGTGGGATTAGTTTCCGCACCGACCAATTCCCTAGTGAGGGTTTAGGCTCAGGACGAGCTAGGGTTTTTAGGTTCCTGTTGCGCGCCCGGTGCGGAATCGGCATAGGGAACGTTAGGAGTGCAGGGACACTGGCTCAGGGGAGCTCAGGAGGTCTCCACTTCCCTATTCCCTATCGCAGGGCCCACCACTGTTAATGTTTTCCTGGTTTCCCTTATTGTTTAAATTCGCCTTACTGGAGGCGGGGTTTCCAGACTTGTATATGCGTGTAATGTCTAAATTCGCCAGTTGGAGGCGGTGTATCCAGCTGCACGTGTTTATTATTTAAATTCGCCCCACTGGAGGCGGTGTATCCAGGGTCACGTGCGTCACATGGGTTCGCCTTGCGGTACTCGCTGCGTCCAGACACACGTGACCGTGACAGCAGTCCATCCCCTAGCTCTGCTCCCTGGAAACAGCTACCCCAGAAACCTGGAAGACGGTCCCCTCGGTTCCGGCCTGGGTACTCGGCGGAGGCCTCTCCTCCTACATGACATCTCTCACGCTCGTGGTGCCGTCAGACAGGTAATAGGAGTTCACAGGGAGACACTGAGCACACAGTGCTCAGTGTCTACTGGATGACAGGCTGTATGGTCGCATCATGCAACTATGCAGCCTGCTATCTAGATGTAGCAGAGATGTAGCAGAGCTAGACCCATCGTGGGACAAATGGATTAGCAGCATCTCTGGAATGGGCGAGGTCGTAAGTACGGTTAAATTTAACATTTATTAAAAGAGTCTGTGTCATTCTTTCAATCAAAGGACTTTTATTCTGGGTGTCTGTGTTTTCAATGTGACTATGGGGTTAGTAACAGTGGCGTCTTATTGACGCCTCTTCATTACTAACCTCGGGGCATGGTGCACTTGATAATACAAAGGTGACATCAACCCACCCCAACTATCACCCCACTTGCCACCGCTACAAGGCAAGTGGGAAGAGCGAAGTGAGGCTAAGTGCAAGAATTGGCGCATCTTAGAGATGTTATGTTTTTAGCTTGGGGGTGGCAGTATCCTTGGCCCCAACCTAGGCTATTAATATCAGCCCACCGCTGTCTGCATAGCCTTTGCTGGTTATTAATTATAGGGGGATGTTACGTCATTTTTTTTAGGGTCCCCCGTTTTATTAGCCAGTAAAGGCTCAGTATACAGTTGTGATCTGATATTAATAGCCTGGGAAGCTCCATGGGTATTACCACCTTCCCAGGCTATAAACATCGGCCCCAGCCACTGTCTTTCCCTCTGCTGGTTACGAAAATTACGCAGGATCCCATGCCATTTTTTTCAGAAAAATTATCTTTTATTAGTTAAATACATGTGCAGTAAGCTTCACACACTGTACTAATTGTATTTGTCACTGACATCTATATATCTATCTAGTCTATATGTATTTACTGTATGTAATCCATCTCTTCTATCCTGTCTCCTGCCGTGATTTTACAGTACGTGGCTGCAAAATTGACGGCTTTTCTTCTATGTAATATATATACATACACTACCATTCAAAAGTTTGGGGTCACCCAGACAATTTTGTGTTTTCCATGAAAACTCATACTTTTATTAATCAAATGAGTTGCCAAATGAATTTAAAATCTAGTCCAGACATTGACAAGGTTCGAAAAAAACATTTTTATTTGAAATAATAATTTTCTCCTTCAAACTTTGCTTTCGTCAAAGAATGCTCGCTTTGCAGCAATTCCAGCATTGCACACCTTTGGCATTCTAGCAGTTAATTTGCTGAGGTAATCTGGAGAAATTTCACCCCATGCTTCCAGAAGCCGCTCCCACAAGTTGGTTTGGCTTGATGGGCACTCTTTGCGTACCATACGGTCAAGCTGCTCCCACAACAGCTCAATGGGGTTGAGATCTGGTGACTGCGCTGGCCACTCCATTACAGATAGAATACCAGCTGCCTGCTTCTTCCCTAAATAGTTCTTGCATAACTTGGAGGTGTGCTTTGGGTCATTGTCCTGTTGTAGGATGAAATTGGCTCCAATCAAGCGCTGTCCACAGGGTATGGCATAGCGTTGCAAGATGGAGTGATAGCCTTCCTTATTCAAAATCCCTTTTATCTTGTACAAATCTCCCACTTTACCAGCACCAAAGCAACCCCAGACCACCATATTACCTCTACCATGCTTGACAGATGGCGTCAGGCACTCTTCCAGCATCTTTTCAGTTGTTCTGCGTCTCACATATGTTCTTCTATGTGATCCAAACACCTCAAACTTGGATTCGTCTGTCCATAACACTTTTTTCCTATCTTCCTCTGTCCAATCTCTGTGTTCTTTTCCCCATATTAATCTTTTCCTTTTATTAGCCAGTCTCAGATATGGCTTTTTCTTTGCCAATCTGTCCTGAAGGCCAGCATCCTGGAGTCGCGTCTTCACTGTAGATGTTGACACTAGCGTTTTGCGTGTACTATTTAATGAAGCTGCCAGTTGAGGACCTGTGAGGCGTCGATTTCTCAAACTAAAGACTCTAATGTACTTGTCTTGTTGCTCAGTTATGCAGCGGGGCCTCCCACTTCTCATTCTACTGTGGTTAGAGCCTGTTTGTGCTCTCCTCTGAAAGGAGTAGTACACACCGTTGTAGGAAATCTTCAGTTTCTTGGCAATTTCTCGCATTGGAATAGCCTTCATTTCTAAGAACATAAATAGACTGTCGAGTTTCACATGAAAGTTCTTTTTTTCTGGCCATTTTGAGAGTTTAATGGAACCAACAAATGTAATGCTCCAGATTCTCAACTAGCTCAAAGGAAGGTCAGTTTTATAGCTTCTCTAATCAGCCAAACTGTTTTCAGCTGTGCTAACATACTTGCACAAGGGTTTTCAAGGGTATTCTAACCATCCTTTAGCCTTCTTACACAGTTCGCAAACACAAAGTACATAAGAACACTGGAGTGATGGTTGTTGGAATTGGGCCTCTATACATCTATGAAGATATTGCATTACAAACCAGACGCCTGCAGCTAGAATAGTCATTTACCACATTAACAATGTATAGAGTGTATTTTTGAATCATGTAATGTTAGCTTTACTGGAAAAACTGTGCTTTTCTTTCAAAAATAAGGAAATTTCTAAGTGACCCTAAACTTTTGAACTCTAGTGTGTATATATATATATATATATATATGTGTGTGTGTGTCACTGACATCTATACAGTTGTGCTCAAAAGTTTACATACCCCGGCAGAATTTTTTTTTTTTTTTTCAGAGATATGAACGATAACACCAAAACTTTTCTCCACTCATGGTTAGTGGTTGGATGAAGCCATTTATTGTCAAATTACTGTGTTTTCTCATAGTGACAACCCAAATTATCCAAATGACCCTGATCAAAAGTTCACATACCACGATTCTTAATGCTGTGCTTTGCCTCTCTAACATCAATGACAGCTTGAAGTCTTTTGTTGTAGTTGTGGATGAGGTTCTTTATTTTCTCAGATGGTAAAGCTGCCCACTCTTCTTGGCAAAAAGCCTCCAGTTCCTGTAAATTCCTGGGCTGTCTAGCATGAACTGTGCGCTTGAGATCTCCCCAGAGTGCCACAAATGCAAGCTTGTGTCCCTGTTGGAGGAAAAGTTGCAAAATCTCGAAGAGAGGTTAGCTACGTTGAAGATCATTAAGGAAGGTGAAGAGTTCTTGGACAGAGCCGAATTATCTCTTCATGTTACAGAAAGAGAAGAAATTCGAAGTGCACCTGAAGAAACAGAGGAATGGAGACATGTGACCCAGAGAAGCAGGAGGATCAGGAGGCAGTCAGCACCCATACTTCTCAGGAACCAGTACCAGGCTCTCACGCAGGAAAACGATGAAGAAATACATCAGGATAAGACTTTGCCAACAAACAGGAACCTTGTACGCCTTCAGAGTCCTCCTGGATGGAGAAAGAAAAATGTTGTGAAGAAGAAACGGAAAGTGGTGGTCATGGGGGATTCCCTGTTGAGAGGAACAGAGGCCGCTATCTGCAGACCGGATATAACTACAAGAGAAATGTGCTGTCTTCCAGGTGCAAAAATTAAAGATGTGTCTGACAGGATATCAGGACTCTTCAGACCTACAGATGACTACCCGTTCCTGCTACTACATGTGGGGACAAATGACACCGCAAGAAATGACCTGGAAACCATCTGCAGAGACTTTGAAGACTTAGGCAGGAAAGTGAAAGAACTGGGAGCGCAGGTGGTCTTCTCTTCCATCCTCCCAGTGGATGGCCATGGAACAAGGAGGTGGAATAAGATTCTGCAGGTGAACAACTGCCTACATCGATGGTGCCGTCAGCAACGATTTGGATTTCTGGATCACGGAGTGAATTACTTATACGATGGACTACTTGCTAGAGATGGGGTGCATCTTACGAAGACTGGAAAACATGTATTTGGAAGTCGCCTTGCTACACTTGTAAGGAGAGCTTTAAACTAGAACAACATGGGAAGGGAAGCAAAAGACCAGAAAAAAACATACACCTGACAAATGCTATTGAGATCTCTGCTATTAGAAGTGGAAAGGAAGAACAAAGACAAAAGAATCTAATTAATAAAAATATTGGAGAGAGAGAAACCAATCACAAACTAAAATGTTTCTATACTAATGCACAAAGCATGGGCAACAAACAAGGAGAATTGGAACTACTAACACAGGAAAAGAAATATGATGTCATTGGAATCACTGAAACTTGGTGGGACAATACACATGATTGGAATACAAGACTAGAAGTATACAACTTATTTGCAAGAAACGGACTTGGTAAACGAGGAGGAGGTGTCGCATTGCATGTTAGAAACGCGTATATCTGCACAGAGATTGAAGCTTCAGAGACTGGGAGTTCTGTGGAAACTGTTTGGGTAAGAATACAAGGAGAGAACAATGGAAAGGACACCATTGTAGGCATTTACTACAGGCCGCCTGTGCAAGCTGAAGATATGGATGAACTCTTTATGCATCAAATGGCCAAGTTCTCCAAAAAATATGACATAGTTGTCATGGGAGATTTCAACTATCCAGACATTTGTTGGAAATTTCTCTCAGGTAAAACTAACAGGTCAAGGAAATTCTTATCCTCTCTTGCTGACAACTTTATCTTCCAAAAGGTAAGGGAGAAAACAAGGGGAACTGCTACCTTGGATCTAATCCTTATAAACAGGGAGGAAATGGTTGAGGAGGTAAAAGTGGCTGGGACCCTAGGAGGTAGCGACCATGCTATTTTAGAATTTTGGATAACTAGAGGCGGAAGACCTGTGAAGACTCAGACGTCAAGGCAGATTTTAAGGGATTCAGAAAGAGAATTGGAGGGATCCAATGGCTGGATATCCTTAAAGACAAAAATGTCCAGGAAGGATGGGAAATCTTGAAAAATGAAATTCTCAAAGCACAGTTGTTAACAATTCCAAAAAGAGGGAAGAATAGGAAGCATTTAAGGAAACCAGGATGGATGAACACAGAACTTAAGCACATGCTAAAAAGGAATAAAAAAATGTTTATGAAATGGAAAGAGGGAGGCATATCTAAAGAAGAATATAATGCTGTCTGCAGAACCTGCAGGGCACAAATCAGATTATCTAAAGCTGAAAATGAATTGAGGCTTGCAAGAGATGTCAAAAGCAATAATAAAGGATTTTGGGGATATGTCAAAAGTAAAAGAAAAGTCAAAGATGGTATAGGATTTTTACAGGATGAAAATGATGAAATGGTAAGACAGGATGTTGAGAAGGCTGAACTTTTAAATTCCTATTTTGCATCTGTTTTCTCTCAGAAAGGAAATGCAACATCAACTGTTATTCACTGTCCTATTAAGGGAATAGAAGAATCCAGGATATCTATAAACAGAAAGATAGTGAGGAAACACTTAGCTAACCTAAATGAATTCAAGTCTCCAGGTCCAAATGAATTACACCCCAAAGTACTGAAGGATATAGCAGAAGAAATTTTTGAACCCCTCTCCATAATCTTTGAAAATTCGTGGAGAAGAGAAGTGCCAGAAGACTGGAGAAGAGCAAATGTTGTTCCTATCTTCAAAAAGGGGAAGAAGGTGGACCCAGGCAACTATAGGCCGGTGAGTCTGACTTCTATACCAGGAAAGATCTTTGAACAAATTATTAAACAACATGTATGTCAGTACCTGGATAAGAATGAAGTGATTAAACAGAGTCAGCATGGGTTTGTAACTAATAAGTCATGTCAGACTAACTTAATATCCTTCTATGACGGAATCACTGATTGGGTGGATCAAGGAAATGCTGTAGATATAGTATATCTTGACTTCAGCAAAGCATTTGACAAAGTCTCTCATACAATCCTTATTGAAAAAATGACTAAGTATGGAATGGACAAGGCAACTGTTAGGTGGATTTATAACTGGCTTAGTGATCGGACCCAAAGAGTGGTCGTAAATGGCTGCACATCCAGTTGGAAAAATGTCTCAAGTGGGGTACCACAGTGCTCTGTCCTGGGCCCTGTATTGTTCAACATCTTTATCAACGATTTAGATGAAGGAATTGAGGGTAAACTGATTAAATTTGCTGATGACACAAAGCTAGGAGAGATGGCTAATACTAGAGAAGAGAGAGAGAGGATTCAAAAAGATATAAATAAACTGGAGAAGTGGGCAGCAACTAACAGAATGGTTTTTAACAGGGAGAAATGCAAAGTACTACATCTGGGCAATAAAAATGAAAAAAGCATATACAGAATGGGAGGAATAGGGCTAAGTGACAGCACATGTGAAAAAGACTTGGGTATACTAATAGATCACAGACTGAATATGAGTCAACAGTGTGATGCAGCAGCAAAAAAGGCAAATGCAATTCTACGATGTATTAAAAGAAGCATACAGTCTAGATCACGTGAAGTCATTATTTCCCTCTACTCCTCTTTGGTTAGACCTCATCTGGAATATTGTGTCCAGTTTTGGGCACCATATTTTAAAAAAGACATCAACAAACTGGAGCAAGTTCAGAAAAGAGCGACCAGAATGGTGACCGGTCTGCAAACCCTGTCTTATGAGGAAAGGTTGCAGGATTTGGGAATGTTTAGTTTGCAAAAGAGAAGACTGAGAGGAGACTTAATAGCTGTCTACAAATATCTAAAGGGCTGTCACATTGTAGAAGGATCAACTTTATTCTCATTTGCACAAGGAAAGACTAGAAGCAATGGGATGAAACTGAATGGGAGGAGACACAGATTAGATATTAGAAAAAACTTTTTGACAGTTAGAGTGATCAATGAGTGGAACAGGCTGCCACGAGAAGTGGTGAGTTCTCCTTCAATGGAAGTCTTCAGAGGCTGGACAGACATCTGACTGGGATGATTTAGCGAATCCTGCTTTGAGCAGGGGGTTGGACCAGATGGCCCAGGAGGTCCCTTCCAACTCTATGATTCTATGAGTGGTTCAATGATATTGAGGTTAGGAGACTGAGATGATCACTCCACAACCTTCACTTTGTTCTGCTGTAGCCAATGACAGGTCGACTTGGCCTTGTGTTTTGGATCATTGTCATGTTGTAACGTCCAAGTACGTCCCATGCACAGCTTCCGGGCTGATGATTGCAAATTTGCCTCCAGTATTTGCTGATAATGTGCTGCATTCATGTTTCCTTCGACTTTGACTAAGTTTCCTGTGCCTTTGTAGCTCACACATCCCCATAAGCGATCCACCTGCGGGGTATGTAAACTTTTGAGCACAACTGTATATCTATGTATATATATATTCCATTCTAACCTGTCAGTGTGATTTTACTGTATGTGGCACATGAATTGCCGGCTTTTCAAAGGACACTGGTGCGTAAAAATCAGACAGCACCCACATGGTCTGAGTGCTGTGCGATTTTTTTTCTTGCACCCATAGGCTTGCATTGGCGAGTCTCGGTGACAATCAAAGCATGCTGCGATTTTACATGCACGCTGAATACACCAAAGAAAATAAACGGTGCTGTGGGGTTAAACTACTATAGTCGGTACCAATAAGGGTCATGGCTGATGCAGCAAGTTGTCAGCTATAGTGTACAGCCGACAGCTGCTGGATTGTCACCTGTATGGGGATGCTAGTCTCCTATATCGCAGGTCAGTAAAAAGACATATTGTGGTCACTAAGGGGTTAAGAAGCCCTCCTAATTTGCCCTCGCTTTTCTTTTTGCTGTCGCTTTTTCTTGTGGGTACGTATAGAGAATCAGGCCAACTATGCAAATCACACTTTGATCAGTGTGATGAGATTTGCTCGGATGAAGAGAAGATGGAAAGAAAATTTCTTCATCTATTCCATTCTGTCAGTCTGTTAAAATCAGACGCACTCAGATGTCATCCAAGTGCAGTCCGATGTTTCCCACGCACTTATGGACTTGCATGGCCGAGTGCAATGGGAATATCGAATCAAAGTGCAGCGATTTTTTTTTTAACGTCGGACCGATTGGTCAAAATGCGATCTGATGTTCTGTCGGATCACATTCGGACTGATAATACAGAGTCATGTGCACAAGTCGCAACACAGCATTGTATAGGGTGAAATCCGCACATTGAGCGGCCACAGATATGAAAGTGGATTGGATCTGTGAAAACCTCTTTTAGTCCATGTTCAGTATTTGGTCAGTATTTTACCTCAGTATTTGTAAGCCAAAACCAGGAGTGGGTGATAAATGCAGGAGTGGGGACGGGTTTCTATTAGACTTTTCCTCTGATTGTTCCTCTCCTGGTTTTGGCTTACAAATACTGAGGTAAAATACTGACCAAATACTGAGCGTGTGAACCGAGGCTTTAACCCGCTAACGACCACCAATACGCCTTTTAACGACGCAGAGAAATAAGTGTATAGCGCCCCCCAGTGTCGGGAAACCTGCAGCTTAGACCCCAGAGAACATGATTTGGGTCGGTTTTTACCGTCACTACAGTAGTCATGTGATCACAAAGTTACCGTCCCCACTCATTTTTTTTTTCCATCCATTGGAAAAGCACATCAAAGGAGAGAGAAATAGAGCCCCCGGTACCTCCACCAGCCCCAGACCCTCCAGCTTCGTTGCCCGGCCCTCCGCGTCATGTTCCTGGAAGTAAATGACAGGTGCATGCGCAGTGCGCCCACCGAGATCTGCCGGCCAATACTCGGCAACAATAGGAGATTTTTCCTATTGGTTCATTTTAATCACTGTGATAGACCCTATCACAGTGATCAAAATAAAAAAATAGTAAATCAAACCCCCCTTTATCACCCCCTTAGTTAGGTAAAAATAGTAAAATGATTTTTTTAATTTTTTTCCTTTCTTTGCAGTTAGGATTTGGGTTGGGACTAGGGTTGCGTTGGGGGTATGGTTATGTTGGGGTTGCGTTAGGATTGCGGTTAGGGTTATGTTGGGGTTAGGGCTGTGTTAGGGTTGGAGTTAGAATTGGAGGGTTTCCACTGTTTAGGTACATCAGGGGCTCTCCAAACACGACATGGCGCCACCATTGATTCTAGACAATTTTGCGTTCAAAAAGTCAAACAGTGCTCCCTCCCTTCTGAGCCCTGACATGTGCCCAAACAGTGGCTTTCCCCCACGTACGAGGTATCAGCGTACTCAGGAGAAATTGCACAGCAAATATGAGGTGGTCCCTGAAAAATGGTTTTGTAAATTTTGTTGGAAAAATGAGCCAATTAAATGATTTAAAAAGTTTTGTGTGCAAGAGTCCTGTATGGTGGAGGAGCCCGGCGTCCTGTTGGTGGGGCTTACAGGGACTGGCAGGAGCTGGTGGGGCTGTGTATGGACTGGCAGGAGCTGGGGGGGCTGTGTATGGACTGGCAGGAGCTGGGGGGCTGGCAGGACCTGGGGAGCTGGTGGGGCTGTGCATGGACTGGCAGGAGCTGGGGGGCTGGCAGGACCTGGGGAGCTGGTGGGGCTGTGCATGGACTGGCAGGAGCTGGGGGGCTGGCAGGACCTGGGGAGCTGTGCATGGACTGGCAGGAGCTGGGGGGCTTGGTAGGGACTGGCAGGACCTGGGGAGCTGGTGGGGCTGTGCATGGACTGGCAGGAGCTGGGGAGCTGGTGGGGCTGTGCATGGACTGGCAGGAGCTGGGGGGCTGGCAGGACCTGGGGAGCTGGTGGGGATGGGGCGAAATGTTCGGGGGCGAAGTGTACCTGGGGGTGAACTGCTGGGGGCGAAACTTCCAACTCCCGGCAGGGTCTGGGGGGGCTTGGCAGGGACTGACAGGAGCTGGGGGGCTGGCAGGACCTGGGGAGCTGGTGGGGCTGTGCATGGACTGGCAGGAGCTGGGGGGCTGGCAGGAGCTGGGGGGCTGGCAGGAGCTGGGGGGCTGATGGGGCTTGGCAGGGACTGGCAGGAGCTAGGGAGCTTGGTAGGAGCTGGCAGGACCTGGGGAGCTGGTGGGGCTGTGCATGGACTGGCAGGAGCTGGGGGGCTGGCAGGGACTGGCAGGAGCTGGGGGGCTGGCAGGAGCTGGTGGGGCTGTGCATGGACTGGCAGGAGCTGGGGGGCTGATGGGGCTTGGCAGGGACTGGCAGGAGCTAGGGAGCTTGGTAGGGGCTGGCAGGACCTGGGGAGCTGGTGGGGCTGTGCAGGGACTGGCAGGAGCTGGGGGGCTGGCAGGGACTGGCAGGAGCTGGTGGGGCTGTGCATGGACTGGCAGGAGCTGGGGGGCTGGCAGGGACTGGCAGGAGCTAGGGGGCTGGCAGGAGCTGGTGGGGCTGTGCATGGACTGGAAGGAGCTAGGGAGCTTGGTAGGGGCTGGCAGGACCTGGGGAGCTGGTGGGGCTGTGCATGGACTGGCAGGAGCTGGGGGCTGGCAGGAGCTGGGGGGCTGTGCATGGACTGGCAGGAGCTAGGGAGCTTGGTAGGGGCTGGCAGGACCTGGGGAGCTGGTGGGGCTGTGCATGGACTGGCAGGAGCTGGGGGGCTGGCAGGAGCTGGTGGGGCTGTGCATGGACTGGCAGGAGCTGGGGGCTGGCAGGAGCTCGGGGGCTGTGCATGGACTGGCAGGAGCTGGGGGGCTGGCAGGAGCTGGGGAGCTGGTGGGGCTGTGCATGGACTGGCAGGAGCTGGTGGGGCTGGCAGGAGTTGGGGGGAAGATGGGGCTTGGCAGGGACAGGCAAGAGCTGCCGACGCCTTTTTTCCAGTCACCACAGCGAGAGGCTGAGCAGTGTCCCAGGCCACGCCCACCGCAATCTCGGCGCCGCCCCGCCCACCGTGATAAATCCTGGGACGCACAGCTGGTTGTCATGGCGATACATCAGCGTGTCCCAGAGCAGACCCCGCCTCGTCCAACTCCGGTGCGGCCGCGGCGGGATGTTGTGCGGTGTCCTGGCTGCTCCCCTGCTCTGTACTGACACCGTCCGGCTGCCCCGGGAGCGATCAGGCGGCACAGCTGCATCTCACAGGTACTGGGGCTGCTGGAGCCTAGGACTTGTGGGAAACTACAGACTGTGTGATGTGTGCGCTGATATAGTGTGTGATGTGTGCGCTGATATAGTGTGTGTGATGTGTGCGCTGATATAATGTGTGTGATGTGTGCTGATATAGTGTGTGATGTGCGCTGATATAGTGTGTGATGTGTGCGCTGATATAGTGTGTGATGTGTGCGCTGATATAGTGTGTGATGTGTGCGCTGATATAGTGTGTGATGTGTGCGCTGATATAATGTGTGTGATGTGTGTGCTGATATAATGTGTGTGATGTGTGCTGATATAGTGTGTGATGTGCGCTGATATAGTGTGTGATGTGTGCGCTGATATAATGTGTGTGATGTGTGCTGATATAGTGTGTGATGTGTGCTGATATAGTGTGTGATGTGCGCTGATATAGTGTGTGATGTGTGCGCTGATATAGTGTGTGATGTGTGCGCTGATATAGTGTGTGATGTGTGCGCTGATATAGTGTGTGATGTGTGCGCTGATATAGTGTGTGATGTGTGCGCTGATATAATGTGTGTGATGTGTGCTGATATAGTGTGTGATGTGTGCGCTGATATAGTGTGTGATGTGTGCGCTGATATAGTGTGTGATGTGTGCGCTGATATAGTGTGTGATGTGTGCGCTGATATAATGTGTGTGATGTGTGCGCTGATATAGTGTGTGATGTGTGCGCTGATATAGTGTGTGATGTGTGCGCTGATATAGTGTGTGATGTGTGCGCTGATATAGTGTGTGATGTGTGCGCTGATATAGTGTGTGATGTGTGCTGATATAGTGTGTGATGTGTGCGCTGATATAGTGTGTGATGTGTGCGCTGATATAGTGTGTGATGTGTGTGATGTGTGCGCTGATATAATGTGTGATGTGTGCGCTGATATAGTGTGTGTGATGTGTGCGCTGATATAGTGTGTGATGTGTGTGATGTGTGCGCTGATATAGTGTGTGATGTGTGCGCTGATATAGTGTGTGATGTGTGCGCTGATATAGTGTGTGATGTGTGCGCTGATATAGTGTGTGATGTGTGCTGATATAGTGTGTGATGTGTGCTGATATAGTGTGTGATGTGTGCGCTGATATAGTGTGTGATGTGTGTGATGTGTGCGCTGATATAATGTGTGATGTGTGTGCTGATATAGTGTGTGTGATGTGTGCGCTGATATAGTGTGTGATGTGTGTGATGTGTGCGCTGATATAGTGTGTGATGTGTGCGCTGATATAGTGTGTGATGTGTGCGCTGATATAATGTGTGATGTGTGCGCTGATATAGTGTGTGTGATGTGGGCGCTGATATAGTGTGTGATGGGGGCGCTGATATAGTGTGTGTGATGTGTGCTGATATAGTGTGTGATGTGTGCGCTGATATAGTGTGTGATGTGTGCGCTGATATAATGTGTGATGTGTGCGCTGATATAATGTGTGATGTGTGCGCTGATATAGTGTGTGTGATGTGTGCTGATATAGTGTGTGATGTGTGTGATGTGTGCGCTGATATAGTGTGTGATGTGTGCGCTGATATAGTGTGTGATGTGTGTGTGTGTGTGATGTGTGCGCTGATATAATGTGTGATGTGTGCGCTGATATAGTGTGTGATGTGTGTGATGTGTGCTGATATAGTGTGTGATGTGGGCGCTGATATAGTGTGTGATGTGTGCGCTGATATAGTGTGTGTGATGTGTGCTGATATAGTGTGTGATGTGTGCGCTGATATAGTGTGTGATGTGTGTGATGTGTGCGCTGATATAGTGTGTGATGTGTGCGCTGATATAGTGTGTGTGATGTGCGCTGATATAGTGTGTGATGTGTGCGCTGATATAGTGTGTGATGTGTGCTGATATAGTGTGTGATGTGTGCGCTGATATAGTGTGTGATGTGTGCGCTGATATAGTGTGTGATGTGTGCTGATATAGTGTGTGATGTGTGTGATGTGTGTGCTGATATAATGTGTGATGTGTGCGCTGATATAGTGTGTGATGTGTGCGCTGATATAGTGTGTGATGTGTGTGATGTGTGTGCTGATATAATGTGTGTGATGTGTGCTGATATAGTGTGTGATGTGGATGCCGTTATAATGTGTGATGTGGGCGCTGATATAGTGTGTATTGATATAGTGTGTGATGTGGGCGCTGATATAGTGTGTATTGATATAGTGTGTGATGTGTGCGCTGATATAGTGTGTGATGTGTGTGTGTGTGTGATGTGTGCGCTGATATAATGTGTGATGTGTGCGCTGATATAGTGTGTGATGTGTGCGCTGATATAGTGTGTGATGTGTGCGCTGATATAATGTGTGTGATGTGTGCGCTGATATAATGTGTGTGATGTGTGCGCTGATATAGTGTGTGATGTGTGCGCTGATATAGTGTGTGATGTGTGTGATGTGTGCGCTGATATAATGTGTGTGATGTGTGCGCTGATATAGTGTGTGATGTGTGCGCTGATATAGTGTGTGATGTGTGCTGATATAGTGTGTGATGTGTGCGCTGATATAGTGTGTGATGTGTGTGATGTGTGCGCTGATATAGTGTGTGATGTGTGCGCTGATATAGTGTGTGTGATGTGTGTGATGTGTGCGCTGATATAGTGTGTGATGTGTGCGCTGATATAGTGTGTGATGTGTGCGCTGATATAATGTGTGATGTGGGCGCTGATATAGTGTGTGATGTGGGCGCTGATATAGTGTGTGTGATGTGTGCTGATATAGTGTGTGATGTGTGCGCTGATATAGTGTGTGATGTGTGCTGATATAGTGTGTGATGTGTGCGCTGATATAGTGTGTGATGTGTGCGCTGATATAGTGTGTGATGTGTGCGCTGATATAGTGTGTGATGTGTGCTGATATAGTGTGTGATGTGTGCGCTGATATAGTGTGTGATGTGTGCGCTGATATAGTGTGTGATGTGTGCGCTGATATAGTGTGTGATGTGTGCGCTGATATAGTGTGTGATGTGTGCGCTGATATAGTGTGTGATGTGTGTGATGTGTGCGCTGATATAATGTGTGTGATGTGTGCTGATATAGTGTGTGATGTGTGCGCTGATATAGTGTGTGATGTGTGCGCTGATATAGTGTGTGATGTGTGCGCTGATATAGTGTGTGATGTGTGTGATGTGTGCGCTGATATAATGTGTGTGATGTGTGCGCTGATATAGTGTGTGATGTGTGCGCTGATATAGTGTGTGATGTGTGCGCTGATATAGTGTGTGATGTGTGCTGATATAGTGTGTGATGTGTGTGATGTGTGCGCTGATATAATGTGTGATGTGTGCGCTGATATAGTGTGTGATGTGTGTGATGTGTGCGCTGATATAGTGTGTGATGTGTGCGCTGATATAGTGTGTGATGTGTGCGCTGATATAATGTGTGATGTGTGCGCTGATATAGTGTGTGTGATGTGGGCGCTGATATAGTGTGTGATGTGGGCGCTGATATAGTGTGTGTGATGTGTGCTGATATAGTGTGTGATGTGTGCGCTGATATAGTGTGTGATGTGTGCGCTGATATAATGTGTGATGTGTGCGCTGATATAGTGTGTGTGATGTGGGCGCTGATATAGTGTGTGATGTGTGCGCTGATATAGTGTGTGTGATGTGTGCTGATATAGTGTGTGATGTGTGCGCTGATATAGTGTGTGATGTGTGTGATGTGTGCGCTGATATAGTGTGTGATGTGTGCGCTGATATAGTGTGTGTGTGTGCGCTGATATAATGTGTGATGTGTGTGATGTGTGCGCTGATATAGTGTGTGTGATGTGTGCTGATATAGTGTGTGATGTGGGCGCTGATATAGTGTGTGATGTGTGCGCTGATATAGTGTGTGATGTGTGCGCTGATATAATGTGTGATGTGTGCGCTGATATAGTGTGTGTGATGTGGGCGCTGATATAGTGTGTGATGTGTGCGCTGATATAGTGTGTGTGATGTGTGCTGATATAGTGTGTGATGTGTGCGCTGATATAGTGTGTGATGTGTGTGATGTGTGCGCTGATATAATGTGTGATGTGTGCGCTGATATAGTGTGTGATGTGTGCGCTGATATAATGTGTGATGTGTGTGATGTGTGCGCTGATATAGTGTGTGTGATGTGTGCTGATATAGTGTGTGATGTGGGCGCTGATATAGTGTGTGATGTGTGCGCTGATATAGTGTGTGTGATGTGTGCTGATATAGTGTGTGATGTGTGCGCTGATATAGTGTGTGATGTGTGTGATGTGTGCGCTGATATAGTGTGTGCGCTGATATAGTGTGTGATGTGTGCGCTGATATAGTGTGTGATGTGTGCGCTGATATAATGTGTGATGTGTGCTGATATAGTGTGTGATGTGGGCGCTGATATAGTGTGTGATGTGGGCGCTGATATAGTGTGTGTGATGTGTGCGCTGATATAGTGTGTGTGATGTGTGCGCTGATATAGTGTGTGATGTGTGCGCTGATATAATGTGTGATGTGTGCGCTGATATAGTGTGTGTGATGTGTGCTGATATAGTGTGTGATGTGGGCGCTGATATAATGTGTGTGTGATGTGTGCTGATATAGTGTGTGATGTGGGCGCTGATATAGTGTGTGATGTGGGCGCTGATATAGTGTGTGATGTGGGCGCTGATATAGTGTGTGATGTGGGCGCTGATATAGTGTGTGTGATGTGTGCTGATATAGTGTGTGATGTGGGCGCTGATATAGTGTGTGATGTGTGCGCTGATATAGTGTGTGTGATGTGTGCTGATATAGTGTGTGATGTGTGCGCTGATATAGTGTGTGATGTGTGTGATGTGTGCGCTGATATAGTGTGTGTGTGATGTGTGCTGATATAGTGTGTGATGTGTGTGATGTGTGCGCTGATATAGTGTGTGATGTGTGCGCTGATATAGTGTGTGATGTGTGTGATGTGTGTGATGTGTGCGCTGATATAATGTGTGATGTGTGCGCTGATATAGTGTGTGATGTGTGTGATGTGTGCGCTGATATAATGTGTGATGTGTGCGCTGATATAGTGTGTGTGATGTGGGCGCTGATATAGTGTGTGATGTGTGCGCTGATATAGTGTGTGTGATGTGTGCTGATATAGTGTGTGATGTGTGCGCTGATATAGTGTGTGATGTGTGTGATGTGTGCGCTGATATAATGTGTGATGTGTGCGCTGATATAGTGTGTGTGATGTGTGCTGATATAGTGTGTGATGTGGGCGCTGATATAGTGTGTGATGTGTGCGCTGATATAGTGTGTGATGTGTGCGCTGATATAGTGTGTGATGTGTGCGCTGATATAATGTGTGATGTGTGCGCTGATATAGTGTGTGATGTGTGCGCTGATATAGTGTGTGTGATGTGTGCTGATATAGTGTGTGATGTGTGTGATGTGTGCGCTGATATAATGTGTGATGTGTGCGCTGATATAATGTGTGATGTGTGCGCTGATATAGTGTGTGATGTGTGTGATGTGTGCGCTGATATAGTGTGTGTGATGTGTGCTGATATAGTGTGTGATGTGGGCGCTGATATAGTGTGTGATGTGTGCGCTGATATAGTGTGTGATGTGTGCGCTGATATAGTGTGTGATGTGTGCGCTGATATAATGTGTGATGTGTGCGCTGATATAGTGTGTGTGATGTGTGCGCTGATATAGTGTGTGTGATGTGTGCTGATATAGTGTGTGATGTGTGCGCTGATATAGTGTGTGATGTGTGCGCTGATATAGTGTGTGTGATGTGTGCGCTGATATAGTGTGTGTGATGTGTGTGCTGATATAGTGTGTGATGTGTGTGCTGATATAGTGTGTGATGTGTGCGCTGATATAATGTGTGATGTGTGCGCTGATATAGTGTGTGTGATGTGTGCTGATATAGTGTGTGATGTGGGCGCTGATATAGTGTGTGATGTGTGCGCTGATATAATGTGTGTGTGATGTGTGCTGATATAGTGTGTGATGTGGGCGCTGATATAGTGTGTGATGTGGGCGCTGATATAGTGTGTGTGATGTGTGCTGATATAGTGTGTGATGTGGGCGCTGATATAGTGTGTGTGATGTGTGCGCTGATATAGTGTGTGTGATGTGTGCTGATATAGTGTGTGATGTGGGCGCTGATATAGTGTGTGATGTGTGCGCTGATATAGTGTGTGTGATGTGTGATGTGTGCGCTGATATAATGTGTGATGTGTGCGCTGATATAGTGTGTGATGTGTGTGATGTGTGCGCTGATATAATGTGTGATGTGTGCGCTGATATAGTGTGTGATGTGTGCGCTGATATAGTGTGTGATGTGTGTGATGTGTGCGCTGATATAATGTGTGATGTGTGCGCTGATATAGTGTGTGTGATGTGTGCTGATATAGTGTGTGATGTGTGCGCTGATATAGTGTGTGATGTGTGCGCTGATAGTGTGTGTGATGTGTGTGCTGATATAGTGTGTGATGTGTGCGCTGATATAGTGTGTGTGATGTGTGCGCTGATATAATGTGTGATGTGTGCGCTGATATAGTGTGTGTGATGTGTGCTGATATAGTGTGTGATGTGGGCGCTGATATAGTGTGTGATGTGTGCGCTGATATAGTGTGTGATGTGTGCGCTGATATAGTGTGTGATGTGTGCGCTGATATAGTGTGTGTGATGTGTGCTGATATAGTGTGTGATGTGGGCGCTGATATAGTGTGTGATGTGTGCGCTGATATAGTGTGTGTGATGTGTGCTGATATAGTGTGTGTGATGTGTGCTGATATAGTGTGTGATGTGTGCGCTGATATAGTGTGTGTGATGTGTGTGCTGATATAGTGTGTGATGTGTGTGATGTGTGCGCTGATATAGTGTGTGATGTGTGTGATGTGTGTGATGTGTGCGCTGATATAATGTGTGATGTGTGCGCTGATATAGTGTGTGATGTGTGCGCTGATATAGTGTGTGTGATGTGTGCTGATATAGTGTGTGATGTGTGCGCTGATATAGTGTGTGTGATGTGTGTGCTGATATAGTGTGTGATGTGTGTGATGTGTGCGCTGATATAGTGTGTGATGTGTGCGCTGATATAGTGTGTGTGATGTGTGCTGATATAGTGTGTGATGTGGGCGCTGATATAGTGTGTGTGATGTGGGCGCTGATATAGTGTGTGTGATGTGTGCTGATATAGTGTGTGATGTGTGCGCTGATATAGTGTGTGATGTGTGCGCTGATATAGTGTGTGTGATGTGCGCTGATATAGTGTGTGATGTGGGTGCTGATATAGTGTGTGATGTGTGCGCTGATATAGTGTGTGTGATGTGTGCGCTGATATAGTGTGTGTGATGTGTGCGCTGATATAGTGTGTGTGATGTGTGCGCTGATATAGTGTGTGATGTGGGCGCTGATATAGTGTGTGTGATGTGTGCGCTGATATAATGTGTGATGTGTGCGCTGATATAGTGTGTGATGTGGGCGCTGATATAGTGTGTGTGATGTGCGCTGATATAGTGTGTGATGTGTGCGCTGATATAGTGTGTGATGTGTGCGCTGATATAGTGTGTGTGATGTGCGCTGATATAATGTGTGATGTGCGCTGATATAGTGTGTGTGATGTGCGCTGATATAGTGTGTGATGTGTGCGCTGATATAGTGTGTGATGTGTGCGCTGATATAATGTGTGATGTGTGCGCTGATATAGTGTGTGTGATGTGTGCTGATATAGTGTGTGATGTGGGCGCTGATATAATGTGTGATGTGTGCGCTGATATAGTGTGTGATGTGTGCGCTGATATAATGTGTGATGTGTGCGCTGATATAATGTGTGATGTGTGCGCTGATATAGTGTGTGATGTGTGCGCTGATATAGTGTGTGTGATGTGTGCGCTGATATAGTGTGTGTGATGTGCGCTGATATAATGTGTGATGTGTGCGCTGATATAGTGTGTGATGTGGGCGCTGATATAATGTGTGATGTGTGCGCTGATATAGTGTGTGTGATGTGCGCTGATATAATGTGTGATGTGGGCGCTGATATAGTGTGTGATGTGTGCGCTGATATAGTGTGTGTGATGTGCGCTGATATAGTGTGTGATGTGTGCGCTGATATAGTGTGTGATGTGGGCGCTGATATAGTGTGTGTGGTGTGCGCTGATATAGTGTGTGTGATGTGTGCGCTGATATAATGTGTGATGTGTGCGCTGATATAGTGTGTGATGTGTGCGCTGATATAGTGTGTGATGTGTGCGCTGATATAGTGTGTGATGTGGGCGCTCATATAGTGTGTGATGTGGGCGCTGATATAGTGTGTGATGTGTGCGCTGATATAATGTGTGATGTGTGCGCTGATATAATGTGTGATGTGTGCGCTGATATAGTGTGTGATGTGTGCGCTGATATAGTGTGTGATGTGTGCGCTGATATAATGCGTGCTGATATAGTGTGTGATGTGGGCGCTGATATAGTGTGTGATGTGGGCGCCAATATAATGTGTGATGTGCGCTGATATGTGTGAAGTGTGCGCTGATATAGTGTGTGATGTGGGCGCTGATATAATGTGTGATGGGCGCCGATATAATGTGTGATGTGTGTGCCGATAAAATGTGTGCTGATATAGTGTGTGATGTGGGCACCGATATAATGTGTGATGTGGGCGCCGATATAATGTGTGATGTGGGCGCTGATATAGTGTGTATTGATATAGTGTGTGATGTGGGTGCCGATATAGTGTGTGATGTGTGCACTGATATAGTGTGTGATGTGTGCACTGATATAGTGTGTGATGTGGGTGCCGATATAGTGTGTGATGTGGGTGCTGATATAGTGTGTGATGTGGATGCCGTTATAATGTGTGCTGATATAATGTGTGATGTGGGCGCCGATATAATGTGTGATGTGGGCGCTGATATAGTGTGTGATGTGGATGCCGTTATAATGTGTGATGTGGGCGCTGATATAGTGTGTATTGATATAGTGTGTGATGTGGGCGCTGATATAGTGTGTATTGATATAGTGTGTGATGTGGGTGCCGATATAGTGTGTGATGTGGGTGCTGATATAGTGTGTGATGTGGGTGCCGATATAGTGTGTGATGTGGGTGCTGATATAGTGTGTGATGTGGATGCCGTTATAATGTGTGATGTGGGCGCCAATATAATGTGTGCTGATATAGTGTGTGATGTGTGTGCCGATATAATGTGTGATGTGGGCGCTGATATAGTGTGATGTGTGCTGATATAATGTGTGATGGGTGTGCCAATATAATGTGTGATGTGTGCGCTAATATAATGTGTGCTGATATAGTGTGTGATGGGCGCCGATATAATGTGTGATGTGGGCGCCGATATAGTGTGATGTGTGCTGATATAATGTGTGATGGGTGTGCCAATATAATGTGTGATGTGGGCGCCGATATAATGTGTGATGTGTGCCGATATAGTGTGTGATGTGGGCGCTGATATAGTGTGATGTGTGCTGATATAATGTGTGATGTGGGCGCCGATATAATGTATGATGTGCCGAATGCCAATATTATGTGTGATGTGTGCTCAAACTGTGGGCGGTTTTTACAGTCGAGTCTCCTTTGCAGATAAACACCTTTGTGATTTGAAAGAAAAGGTAACCAAACAAACCATTTTCTGTGCCATGGGGGAGCACACACGTCACATTATTATTATTATACATTTATATAGCGCCATTTATTTCATGGCGCTTTTCATGTGAGAAGGGGAAATGTAGACAAGTACAATAAACATGTGTAAGACTAGGGACACACAAGTACAGAAGGAGAGGGGACCCTGCCCGCGAGGGCTCAGTCTACAGGGGTGGGTGAGGAAACACTAGGAGAGGGTAGAGGTGGTTGTGCGGTGGTTCAGTAGACTGAGGATCATTGTAGGCTTGTTGGAACAGGTGGGTCTTCAGGTTCTTCTTGAGGGTTTCCATTGTTTGTGAAAGTCTGATGTGTTGGGGTAGAGAGTTCAAGAGTATGGGGGAAGCACGGGAGAAGTCTTGTATGCGGTTGTAAGAAGAAGAGATAAGGGGGGAGTAGAGAAGAAGATCTTGAGGATCGACGGTTGCGTGCGGGTAGGTACCGGGAGACCATGTCACAGATGTATGGAGGAGACAGGTTGTGGATGGCTTTGTATGTTATGGTTAGGGTTTTGAACTGGAGCCTCTGGGAAATAGGAAGCCAGTGAAGGGCCTGGCATAGGGGGGAGGCTGGGGAATAGCGGGGAGACAGGTGGACGGCAGAGTGTAGGATGGACTGGAGTGGTGCCAGAGCACTAGAGGGGAGGCCAGAGACAGGAGAGATACTCCCCCTGGACATCAGTGGGTCGGCGCCGAGACGACCATCCAAGAAACGCTTCCCCGCATCGACCAGCGGCCGCTACCGCCTTCCTCCAGCCCGCGGCTGCAGCCTGCCCGCGGTCACTCGCGGCCGTTGCCGCCTCGCTCCTGCCCGCGGCTGCGGCCGTTGCCGCCTCGCTCCTGCCCGCGGACACCAGCGGCCGCTGCCACCTCACTTCAGCCCGAGGCTGCGGCCTGTCTCCCGCCACCTGCAGCCGCCCTGCTTCTACCTGTGGCCGCGGCTAGTTTTGTGCCGTCGGCGGCCACCACTGTCCCGCTCCAGTCCACGGCAAGGGCCAGGCCGTTGCTCGCCGCGGGTCCTCCGTTGCAGTCGCCTGCTGCGCAGGTGGCCTGCCAGCCGCCACCCCGCATCGCCACTGCTTGCCCCTATCCCGGGGCTGCGGCCCATCTGTCCAAGGACTCCTCCAGGGCCTGTTGTGCCCCTGCTTCACTGGAGCGTTGAAACGCTCAAAGACTAAGAACCATCGTCCGGGACGCCGAGGGACATAGAGCCGGTTAAGTGACACTATATAGTTAAGGACCCGTAGTCGGCCATACCGCGGCCCTATAGTGACCAGCTTTGCCGTACTTGGTCGTGTTCTTAGATTTCCGTGTTGGCTTGTATTGAGTCCCTGCGAGGACAATTCCTGTTATTTTGGTCAGTTGCTTAGACTATCCCTGCAGATAGTTACCTATAACAGTTGTTACCAAAAACAGAATATCAGTAGGTTGTGGTCAGACAGGGGGAGGGGTGAGTTAGTGAGAGAACAGAGACAGGTGAAGATATGGTCCAGCGTGTGATCATCTTTGTGAGTGGCCACAGAGGACCATTGAGTGAGGCCAAGGGAAGCCGTGAGCGATAGAAGTTTAGAGGCAGCTGGGTGGAAGTGTCAATGGGGATGTTGAAATCGCCCATGATGATGGTGGGGATGTCAGCAGAGAGCAAATGGAGTAGCCAGTTGGTAGTCGAGAAAGGTGGAGATGGCTAGTTCTGGGGGGCGGTAGATGACAGCCAGTTGGAGGTTGGAGCAGGAATAGATGCGGACGGAGTGCACCTCGAACGAGGTAAGAGTAGCGGAGGGTGGGAGTGGAATAGGAATAAAGAAGCAGGTATCAGACAAGAGCAAGCCAACTCCTCCACCACGTTTGTTGCTGGGGCGAGGGGTGTGAGAGAGATGGAATCCGCCATAGGAAAGCACAGCTGGAGAGGCTGAGTTAGAGGAAGTGAGCCAGATTTCAGTGATGGCAAGGAAGGAGAGATGTTGGTGATAAAGAGGTCATGGATAGTGCTACAGGTAGGGGGACCGGATGAGTGGGGGCTGGATGAATAGGTATGAGGTTGCCATGATTGCAAAAACGTGTAGAGGATTGTGGCAGGATGTTAGAAATGATTGTGGGGATGTGTTGAGAAGGGCCAGGATTTGGGGATACGTCACCAGCAATGAGGAGTAGCAGACAGCGTTAGAAGGTGGGAGCAGGATAGGACATGGCCGTGTGTGTCTGGAGAAAAAGGATTGTATGTGGAGGAACAGTTCAGAGGAAGAGGTGAGATGGCTGGGGAGGATGGAGGGGGAAATGACTAGTTCCTTACTAGGTGGGGGTTTACAGGAGTTAGGGAAAAGCAGAATAGTATGGGGGTGATAGTAAAAAGAAGCCGAAACATTGTAGTGGTGTTATAGTCCGTTACCTTACAGTCAATTCCAGTCCAAGTCTAGTCAAATTCACAGTAGAGTAATTAGAAATCTGGAATTTGAAATATGGAATTTGAAATAGATGGAGCAGACTTCGTCTGGGGCAGACCCATGGTACTGAATATATGTGTAGCTAAGGACGATATATCACAGAAATCACACACATCAGTCCATCTTATGGTTCATTAACCTTTTGGCTGTATAAACTGCAGCCAAGCCTGTGTGTGTGAATTGGTGTCCCATCACTCATACCTGCCTCCTGCTAATGCTGCACATACAGTAGATCAGTGGCATTACATACAGCCACTTTTAACCATTTCACACCTTTGCTCACGTTTTTTCTTTTGTTTAACAATATAATTAATCTTCCACTTTCTTCATGGAAACGTTACAAGTAATGACCGTCCTCTGTGAGATGGAAGGTTTGTCTCTTCCCTGCTGCTCTCCTGTTTATGCCTTTGTGTTCACCTTACCTGTAATCCTGGGAACATTGTGGCCAATCCCCAATTATTAGGATTCGGGTACATGGCGTCCTATAGACTGGTGCGAACCTGCACAGTTTTTCAGGAGGAAGACTCTCCAGGACCCATCTTTTGTACTCAGGGGTCTTTCTTCTCCCCCCGCACCCCCCCCCCGTTTTTAGCGCCTTTTTATAATGGTTTCAGGTGGTCATGGCGCGGACCTGCCTGAGAACAGCATTTTGTGCACATACTGTACAGGGTGCAGTGCAATCCACAGCGGCGTGACCACATCTCACAACACACGGGCATTTAAAGACCTGGCTGAGCAACACCCACTCAGATCAATATCTGTCCACGAAAAATCAGACTTGTGACTGACCCTTTTCACTATTACTGGTGCAAGTGCTGTTCGTGGAAAAACACAGATCTAACTCATATGTGAGAAACGGACGTCTGAGGCTTTAGGCTGACCAGCAATGTAACATATAATTATGCCAGACCTACAAATTACATCAGTGTCACTCGTACCTATGATAATTTATGGGCTGTGCACATGTCCATTTTTTTTTTTTTTCTTCCCCTTGGACCAAGTGGTCTGCGAAAGATATCGAAGACATGTCCAATTTTGATCAGAGGGTCAGATCAAAATCTGCAATACAAATCGGTGGATTTGTGAAAAAAATCAGACCATACATGGATGACCTCAGAGAATTTTTTTTTTTTTTTTTTTTTTTTATCCACATACGAGAAACTGATGTAACTCGGACCACGCTCTGATTAGTCTGATCAGAATGGTGCTCCATTTCTCCCGAAATATCAGATGTGTGGTTTAGGGTCTGTTCAATCTGTAACCTGAACCTTATCCCTAAACCAATCTCTAACCTGAACCCTAAACCAATCCATAACCTGAACCCTAACCCTAAACCAATCCATAGCCTGAACCCTAACCCTTAACCAATCCATAGCCTTTACCCTAACCCTTAAACAATCCATAGCCTCAACCGTAACCCTTAACCAATCCATAGCGTGAACCTTAACCCAATCCATAATCTGAACCCTAGCGCTAACCTAATCCATAACCTGAACCCTAACCTAATTCATAGCCTGAACCCTGACCCTTAACCAATCTATAGCCTGAACCCTAATCCTTAACCAATCCTGTTGTGAATTCGCTTTCTGGCCTACCTCTGGTTACTGCTGAAGCTGGTGTAGTTGGTCAGGTTGACGGAGGGGTTGCAAGTTCTCTTTCTGGGCTCCCTCTGGTGGTTACTGGAGGTAATGAAGCTGATCTGATTAACAGAGGCTTGCCACCTGATAATGAGGACAACGATTGGATCCCTCTATCCCTGCTGGTGATTTTTTTCCTGCCTCCTGAGGTCTTAGTTTCCAGCTCAGTCCCTGTATGCTCAGCTAAGTGTTCTTTTGCTATTCTGTTCACATTTGATCTGGTTTTGTCTATTTCAGTTTTGTGTGGGTCAGCCAGCTCCAGCTGGGGCTGTGCTGAATCACCTTCCATATGTTACTGCCTTTGCCAGTTTGTTTTTGTCCCTTATTAGATTGGCCTCTTTTTGGTCTGCTTTCAGAATATACCAGAGTGCTGATATAGAGGGCGAAGTCGTGCGACTTCAGTATTTTTGAATCAGACGTGTTGGACCTTTTTGCAGGTTTTTTTGCGTGATTGCAGACAGTGTCTTTCCTTTCCTATCTAGTCAGTGTGGGCCCCATCGTTTGCTCAGCCTATTTTCCTACCTGCGTTTGTGTTTTCATCTTGTCTCACCGACAATATATATTTGGGGGCTATCTATTCCTTTGAGGTGTGCTCTGGGGCAGTTTAGATTTCCCCTTTCATGCTTTAGGCTTAGTTAGCTCTCCGGCTGTGCCGAGGCGTCTAGGATCATCGTAGGCACGCTCCACGGCTACTGCTAGTTGTGTGGATAGGATCAGGGGTCTGCAATCCGCTTAGCTACCAACCTCTCTGGTTTTCTGTGGCTTAGCTTGGGCTTGCTCTCCTCCTTGGTGACCCAATCATAACACAATCCATAACCTGTACCCTAACCCTTAACCAATCCATAGCCTGAACCCTAACGCTAACCCAATGCAGAGCCTGAACCCTAACCCTTAAGCAATCCATAGCCTGAACCCTAACCCTTTGCCAATCCATTGCCTGACCCTAACCAAATCCGTAACCTGAACCCTAACGTTAATGGAGCACCCGCCAGGGCCATCAGGTACTCTGTATCGGGCCACTTCTTAAAGGGGCAGTGACACAGCTGCAGTGACCCGGTCCGTGGCCCTGGGCGTCCAATAAAAAGGGGAAATATTTTCAAGGGATGATAAAGAGTTTGTAATAAGTGTTCGTGACGCCACCTGTGGTATCTGGTCAGAGATTACCAACGCTGCAGTGCAGATCCTCTGGGACTGATGGTGTGATGCAGCAGAGTTGGAATAGCTCTCCACAGGCAGAGCTGTTGTCCCAGGGCAGCAGTTGGAATTAAAGATGTGATGTTTGATGGTAGATGTAGCAGTGCTGAGTGAATGTTGAGGAAAGAATTCAGAGGACACAGCTCGGTGTAGTTTCAAAGCTTTACTCACAGTTATGGTATACATAGATACCTGCTTGGTGCCTTCTCCTCCAGGTGAGGGGCTCGGTCAACTCCCAGGCAGATGGAGAACACCTACCCAGCACTCCCTTCAGTATATGCCTTTGCTAGCCATCTCACTGTGTTGCCTTCTCGCCTCTTCCTACCCAACACCTCAGTCAGTGTCCCAGGCCGACAGCCACGGACCCTGTTGGATAACGTACTCTCTGCATTTCCTTGCTCCCTTTTGGCTGCCTTTCCGGCAAAGATAACCGTGGTTAGTGGCTGAGGTACCTAAAGGTGCCACAGCTGTCGGCTTTCTAGCTGAGTCCATTGTCCACTCCACTAGGCTAGGGGCTGATACCCTTCTGTGACCTGATCCCTCCACCTGACGTCCGTCAGCGTGTAACGAGCCCGGCGGGTGGCTCTCACCCAGCCCGTGCCTCTAGGATCCCTTCCCTCTATAGGGAGCTTCTTTCTGTATCTATTCCTTCCAGCAGCTCCTCCAGACCAGGAGCTGCTCCACGTACGTCCTTCCACCTCTTCCCCTACGGGAAGATTCTCCTAACTTCCTACTATTTTCCCGCTCTAACCCTCAAGCTCCACCCACCTACCAACACCCTTTATGACCCAAGCAGGGGTTATGCAGGTTCCCTACTATAAGATGTGTGTTGGTTGCAGGTGTAAAAGTGCAGTCAGGAGCCTCCACCTTACCTGGGAAGTGGGATACCACACCTCTGGACGAGGTGCAGTACCTCCGTGGCAACTGAACCCTCAGGGGCGCCACATACCCCCCCATTAAAAACTGCACGTCCACGGGCTGAAAAAAGCAAAATGTAGATGTTACTGGAACATGCAAAAATAATATTTTAACAATACTGCCAGCAGTTAA
Source organism: Dendrobates tinctorius (assembly GCF_039654945.1). NCBI lineage: Eukaryota > Metazoa > Chordata > Amphibia > Anura > Dendrobatidae > Dendrobates > Dendrobates tinctorius. The sequence continues at coordinate 2,395,413 of NW_027361981.1, forward strand.
CAATATTTAAAACATCTTCCCGTATTGAGAGGCACTTTTCCTTCTTAGCGTTACCTACAAGAAATTACCGAGAATTTTTCCTATAAAATACCTTACATTACCTACTAAATACTAATATTATCCTACATTCTCCTATTCTTAAATTCTAAAGACCTACTGGTAGCAACCATGGCCAACTGAAAAGTTCACCACCAGATCAGGACACGCTGTCCCTGCAACAATCAAAATACTAATTCTGGCTTCTTACAAAGCATTGTTACTCCACAATACTCACTACAACAAGTGCCTGCAAACCCTACATAATATTATTACCATCATATATTAAGACACATTCTTTACTGTGATATACAACATTCTATACTTGAAGTGCAATACAGTAGTACAAATGTAATAAAACTTCATTAAATACAGTCAAGAATATTAATTGAGGTAGTTCTTTAGATTCTATCCCAGCCGGGGTATCTTCTTGTGTCTTAAGTGCAATATGGAGGACCCGCTCCAAACCTCCAACGTAGGTCTTGGCTGGGCTGCAAGACATAGCTGGTCTCCCCCTTGGACCACCTATTTGGTCACACCTAACGGGTTTATTGTTCTGTGGTCATTATTCAGCAGATAAAACTTTGTTCCTAAAGGTTGCATGTAAAACCAAGAGGAAGCACCTAAAGAGGTGCTAAACTATATACAAAAGCAAGTTTGTGGATCATTCAGCGTCCATGATCTTAGTTCTGTTACTTATCCTATGAAATCAGCATAAAAACTTGCAAAACCCTCCTGGGTTAACTTTTAAGTGTTTACACTTAAAGTGTTCAATTTGGCTTATTTTACTGGGGCTGAATGGTACAGCCTCCTGGTTGGGTGGAAGCACTAACATCCTTCTGCTTCCAGGGTAGGATTTGATGTTTACTGCCTCCTGAAGCAAGGCTAGTTGTAGCAGTAATCACAACTGGTGACACTGTTGTGATAGGGGCAGCCTGGGTGGACACTGCCGGTAAAGTTGTCATTGTTCCTGCAGCCTGAGCTACTGATGCCGGTGGAATGTTGTTGACGCTGCTGCTGTGGTTGATGGTGGGACCACAGCCACTGCTGCCCCCTGGTTCTCTTTAAGGGCTATCGGCTCCGCAGGGATCCGGCGCACGTGCAGGGCGTACCATCCCCTTTCACCGTAATGACGGGTGAATGAGACGCGTTCATCCGGGACTAGGTCACTCTCAGGATGTCCCCGGATTTGGTGGGCCTCCACATCCCTCTGGTTTACAAGCAAGTCGGGTGCTTTCTTGGAATCTTGAATGAAGCCCCATCCCCTATGCAGGTCAAAGCTGAGGGCCGTGCCCCATCCCATCGGGTTCCAGCTTTCCATACGCTCCCTGCGGACCTGGGCTTTGTCCTGCAGGTTGCGCTCCTCCAGGGCCATCCGCAGGGCCTGTTGCTCCCTCTCCTCCTGCTTCTGGACCTGCTGACGGCAGAACTCTTCTGGCGTTATGGGGAACCCCATCAAGTCTGTCCCCTGATCCTCCCAGGGGATCATCTCTGACCTGCGGCGCACTGTGGGGAGCGGCTGTTCTACCTTTACAGGCCCCAGTATCCCACCCCGGGCTCAACCTTCCGGTCCCAGGCCACATCAACAACTGCCTGGTCGGATTTGGGGGTCGGTGGTGGTCCTATGGGCCCTAACAGAGCATCCCATGTCCCAGGGACAGTGTCCGTACCTGCTCTTCCAGTGCCACTGTCATCTGCCTCAGGTACCGGTGCCGTGGGTATTTGTGACGTTGGGACCTGGCAGTCTCCCTCCAATACAGCCTTCTTGCTCCGGGTGAGGAGAGCTTGTCGCTGGCGCAGACACTGGGCCAGCTCCTCCACTTCCTTCTCCAGGTGTGCCAGGTCAGTGTCAGTTGAGGGGCTGAAGCCTCGATCCACAGGGCTGGGAGAACTTTCCATCTCTTTCCCACAGGCCTCCCTCCACTCTTCCTGATGGCCTCATGGTGTTCTGCCTTCTCTTCCACCCTGTTTCCCGCCGCGGGGCCTTTCTCCACCCCCCCGAGGTTGGTGTCTTTCCTTTGCCGTCATACCAGGCCAGGATGCGGACCCCTC